>NC_092819.1:90878520-91178975 GCF_023375885.2 Dermacentor andersoni | reverse complement strand
CGCCCCGTGGTTGAAGTCCTTTCCTCGGAGCTTAGCGATACAACGCTGGCGGATGAGTGACATTTTTTTTATCCTCGAGGAAAGCCGTACGTGCATCGTGAAGGGCTGGTCACACAGGCACACCTTATATGTAGCAGCGGTCGGTCACACAGACTCGTTCTATTCCTTAACGTGCCAGTCACAATATTTCCAGCCGACTACAGCACACGGGCTTCCCTGTACCGCTCCACATTTTGTAGCATGAATCAAGCACAATGCATTAGAAAACATCCAGTTGAATTTCCGACAGCTGATCGCACAGTATCAGGGCAGAAGCAGTTTAATGGTTTCTTGTTCGCGCGCTTTCGCTGAGGCAACCTGCTGCGAGCCGCCGCAAGCGCCACCTGGTTCCTTCAGAGCAAACTGCTTCTCGAAAAGAGTCTATAGAATTAATAGTTATCCACTGCCTTGTGACCCACATATGCACAGACAGTCCATTATACAATTATAGGTTCCCAACTATTTTTGTGTTGGCGTACGTGTTTATAATACGCTTCTAGAACAATAACGACTTAGTTATTTCTTCGCAATGGAAGCGTTGTTTCTAAACAAGACAGGCAACTCTAAATTAATTGGATACAAAATGCCACTACGCCGGTGTCATTATTATATGTATATGGTAAATCAGTTCTGCGGAAGCCCGCAAGGTGGAGAAAGTACACGAAACGGAAAAAAATTGGCATCCATCCGGATTGCAGCACGGAGCCACAAGGGAAACCCATGCAGGTTTCTCAGAAACCTGTATGGTTTTACGAACCTATATCTGTATACGGTTCGGAAACTGACTACTTGTGCCAGTAATATACGCACCGCCTCCTTTGAGGAGTAAAAACAACTACCAGCGCCTTTTCTAGCTGGCCTTACTAGAATCTTAGTTAACTTTCGGATAGGAAGTTATTATAACTTTTAGTTAGTAATTGACGCGATCTTTTTCCTAGGAGAGTAGGGCATTTCCTTACACGGTTCTAGTGCTTACGGCAGCTGTGCCTTCTTTTAAAGCAGATAGCTTTCTTTGACTCTAGATTTTTTTTTTTTTGCTACCGTTTTTTTTTTCGGTAAGACACTGAACGACATGCATTGTGCCTTATTCGCCTAGAATTACTGTCCGTCTTTTCTTGAAGTTTCGTGCTAGGTATAGCTGAGGCACCCTGTATAGCCACGTGGAGCGAGTTTCAGCTGACAGCAAAGTCATTGCTAAGCTAGCATGGACGACGCACCGTCATCGAGAAGTGGTGCTCCAAAAATACGTCCGAAAAGCGTCCCATGTGGTTGCAGCCAGCGCTGGGTGTTGTTTGTCATGGTGGTGTCGCTCTCAACGTATGGTACGCTGGCTGTTTGTTGGTTATTTTCCTTGTAAATTTGCCGCATGGCCGCTGACGGGTATTGGCCCACAATAGGATGAAATTAACAAAGACATTTATTCCTGCCTAGAAAACCAAAGAAACATTTGGAGGGAAAGTCAAAGGAATATATTACGTAATGTATAAAAAATTTAGCGAGAAAGTCGCCTATCTAAAATTTTGCGGGGAAATCGAGAATTCCTCAATGGCTGCAAACGTCGTTATCACGTTGCCTGAGGTAGAATGTCTCCAGAGAAACAGCTTCTTGTCTAATATTTTCCCGTCGATCTTTAAAACAAAGTAAACTTTTGGAAGCTCCATTTCTCCTGTTCGGGCTATCACTAACTTCGCCAGCCATACGCCGCCTCAGTGTCTCTTCACTGGGTGTCAGCCACAGGGACGCCTGAATTGTAATTGACAATTTTTATTAGGAAGACAACGCTACTGCTTTACTAAATTTCCAAAGGTATCTATTGCTTCCTTCTTATTTCTTCATTATCAATTACTTCATCTCAAAATTCATATTCTTTTTTTTCTCATTTCTGCAATTTCTTTCTCATCCACGCTCCAACATTCTTAGCTTTACTTTGGTGATTCTGTTATTTAGAAGAAAAGAACGTGATTGTAATCCGCACAGCTGCTTCTTGGATGAAACCCCGTAGTCGGGTAAGATCCATTGTTACGGAACAGCACAAAGAGCGCCAAGAGCTCGCACCACCAGCTCTGCTTCCTCTTCGGTAAAAGCCCATATATGGGATGCACGATAGAGACGAGGAAGAAATGCGCGCGTGCCACTTCGTTCTCGAACGCACGCACCTCTCGCGCGGGCGCTCGTTCCCGCGTGCCGAGATCGAGGCGCCCTTCTGCCGAGGTTCCGCCCGTACACTGTCGCTCCCGCTTCCAGCAACAGCGGGGTCCTCTCGCCAGGACTCCGGCCGGGACCGACTGCCCCCTGACCGCCGGAGGCCTCGATCGCCATGAAGCCGTCCGGCTTGAACACACGTAAGCTTCAGTATATGCGCCACGCCTGCGGAGGGGGTCCATGGCGTTCGACTCTGCCGCACGCGCAACCGGTCAAGTCCGAGTGGCTTCCCCGGCCGTGGAGGACGGATGACGTCGGGCGCCTCGCCGAAAGTCCTTCCGCCCGCGCGCTACCGCCGCTTTCTTGCTGGTCGGCGTGTAGACGTGTGTGGAAGGACTTTCAGCAGTGGCAGGCCAACCGCTTCCGACTCCACCCCTCCTTGTATTCCGGGCGTGCATCCTCCGAGGTCGGGCGACGCACGCTGCCCGATCTCGAAAGAGTCGTGCTTCGGGGCCCACCTGCGCGTTGGCTCTTGGGAAATACGACCTCCTTGGTCGTCGGACGTTTCAGGGCATTAGAGAGCTTTAGACTTGGCGTACGCAAAGTGGGGGCACGCAAACCGCCGGGCTTACAAAAGAACCTCAAACGGGTTCGAAAGAACGCAAGCCGGGCTTTGCGCTTTGCGTGCGCAAGGCTCTCTTTGAGGTATCCAACAAACCTGTTTGCTTACGCAAAATCTAAAACTCCGATCGGCCCAGCTCTCTCCCCGATAGTTTCCGCGCGCTCGTCGGCTGGAGGTTAACGCTTGCCAATCCCGCGGTAAAGCCCCTATTAGCTTTTCCTTTATACTTTGTACGACTAGGCTGAAGTTGTCATGTGGCTATCCCTCCTAGACTTTTTCGCGGAGGGAGGAAAGAAAAAAGGAAACCACGAGGGAGCATGTCAGCAGGCAGCTAGCCTCAGCAAGCCAACCTCCTCTAACGCCGCCGCTCCTCTCCACCGCCTACCTGCGCATTGACTCTTGGGAAGTAGGCTCCCAATCATCTTCGGTCACGGTAGCTCTTACATTGGTGCTCTCGTGACGATCTACCCTCGCTAACCGAACTATTCTCTCCCGTAGTCTTCGCGCACTAGACCGCTAGAAGTTACTGGCTTGCCTATCACGCGGTAAGGACCTTTCTCCCAATGAGCCTTTCCTTAGCATCTTTTTTCTGTGACTAGACTGCAAGAGTGTCGTGTGGCGCACCTTGCAAATCATTTTCCTTCATCCATATTTCCCGGCCGCAGCGTCCGCTTCCCGCAGAAAACGCGGTATTCGAGAACGCCGGCGGTGCCGCTATTTCGAAGCACGTCGAAGAATCCCGCACTGGACGGTCGGTCGTAGTGACCGTAAGTTGGCCAGCGCGAAAAGACGAATACAGAGGAACGTGCACGCACGACTGACGTTGTCTGACCAAAGTTGCACAGCACTGGTCCTGCGTTTCTAGACCCTCTGCTTCCGTATTATCGCTATGATTAGCTTGCAATATGTCGCGGCAATTCCTCAAACATAAGTACTCCCCTCGAATCGCAGTTATTTTATACAATACCCTCGTATATGGCGGTGCTCGCCGACTATCATTAGCTTCGGTACAATATGTAAAAAAAAAAAAGAACAATTGCGTAAGATACAAGGGGATGACTGTATGGAATAACCTGTGATAGGAAGGTGATGGCAAACAAATACAGCTAACTACAGCTACAAGTAATTTGCCCGATGCTTTCCTTGGCTTCATTGCCTTTGGCTTTATATGGTAATGATTAACAAAATCGAGCCCCTTGGTTCCCATTTTTCTCTCGTTTATTTATTGCGAGGGTCTCGAATCTGGCAGCCTTGATGTCATCAGGGAGCATGCTAGGGTTTATTAGCCACGTGCCCGCACTCCTAAGACCATGTGTTACGCCACGCCATCGGGGGAAAAAAAAGAAAGATGCTCCACATCCGCCCACCTTGGCTCCCAGTGGCGCTGGCTAACACTCCTAGGGCTAAATTTAACATAAATACCCAAGTTAGTGGATGGTTTGATAGCCGTCATGCGTACGGCTCCCACCGGCGACACGTTATCTTTTAGTCCACTTCCATTTCCCTTTCTTTATTATTTTCTACATTTCAAGTTGAACTACAGCTAATTTCCCCGATGCTTTCCTTGGTTTCATTGTCTGTTGTCTTTATACGGTAATACTTAATTTCCCCTGCCTTTTACCTGGCTACGTTGTCCCTTGGCTTCATCCGCTTAAACACGTAACACCAATTCAACATTTTACTCAAACCAAGAGCGCAAGAAGATGAAGACGCAGAGATGCGCACCACAGTGCTCCATTCATCTCTGTGGCTCTGTTCTTTCGCGCTCTTTGGTTTGAGCAATGTTTGAGCAGTGTTTGAGCAACAGAACCAAGAATCCACTCCTGTGAACGTTTTACCTGCGGTGAACAGCGTTAAGCGGTGGTGATGAGATGGACTATGTCGCTGCAGCCACATTCCTGGACGACGATGATGACCAAGACAACGACTCGTCGGTGAGCAGCAGCTCATCCTACGACCAGAGTGGTTTTCTGGAAAGTCTCGGCTCTGTAGCTGAAGGTGCCGGCGACGGTCATGCATCGTCGTCCGCTTCTGACTCCGCGGCTGCAGACGACCAACCGCACGCACCTGCTGTAACAGACGGCGCAGGAGACGCAGCGGAAGAAGCTACGATGCCAGAGCTGGATGTGGTACGCGCAGATTTGAAGGAACAACTCAAGAGCTTAGCCTCAGTGACGTAGCCAGAAGCCTTTCTTTTGGGGGGGGGGGAGGCATTTGACCGGTGGCGAGAAAGCGGAGGGGGGGGGGGGGGCGGGTCTGCACAGGCCGCCTACTAAGAGAAATTTCGGGGGTGGGGGAGAGGGCGACATATATATAGTTGTGGCCTCCCCTCTGGCTATGGAGGGCTTGGCCGTAAACGTATTACCCGTTTGCGGAATACCGTATTACCGGGGATGGCGTATGGCAGCAGCAACGCTTCTAGCGACGTCTTGTGTCGCAGAGTTTAACCGTACAGCATATATAAAGCTAACGCTGCAGTGACCTATCATATATCCTACTAAATGGGTGGTGCAAAGCGTTGGCAACAAGATAATTGTTAGCATTCGGTCATTTTATAATTTTTTATTTGACGAGAACACCCACGCAACACAAAAGTGTTTCATACGCATCGTAGTTTGACAAAGCTATACGCAAGGTCGCTAACAGCGTCGTTACTGCAGCCCACGGCTTCGGTAACCCTGTAATCCGTAAACTGCACCTATATAAATGGTACCCTAAACGGTATAACTACATATATAAGTAGTCTTACCTTCTCCTAGGACTACCTATATAGGCAGTTTGTCATGAATTACCTATATAGGCAGCTCTACCTTGTCCTGAAACTGCCCATTTAGGCTATATTATATTGGTCTAAAGCTACCTGTATAGGTAGTTTTACCTTGTCTATAAACTTATTGTTTACATATTAGCGGGTTACCGGAGCCGCGGACGGCGGTAACGGCGCTGGTAGCAACATCTTCTGAAGTTTTGTCTGGCAGCAGAGCATCACAATATGTATCTGCAGTCTTAAGCTACCGGTGTTTCGGGATCCTTTGAAAGGTATTAGCGCATAGACTGGGTAACTCTTCTGAATTTGGTTGGTTTCTGGATAAATATTGTCAGATAATATCTGAAAATTTTGACAAAGCGGAGGCTTGTGAGCGCACGTTTATCGTGATATCGGAAGACAGAGGTATGCAGCCAAGTTGGCACACGCACTTGTGCGTGTTCAACATAAGCGCGTATAACTGAGGCTTGCAAAGACCGACTGTCTGCCACTCATGTGCTGTGACATGCGCGTAGACATCGACACAGTCGTAAGAAATACTAGCCTTTCCTTTTCTGGAGAGAACAGTCGTGCAAAATAAGGACATTTAGCGTGTTGTCGACAAAAGCGCCACAAGGTGCTGTCGAGCTGGAGAGCTGGGAGCGTTACTCCGGTACGCCTTTGTCCATTATAGTGCGTCTCCGCTGTGCTAAATATGTGCATTAACCTACGTATTCATACATACCTCACGGCTAGAAGCCCTTGTGCGACTCAACAGCATAAGGCTTCAAGATGCTGTCGCGTATTCATTTACTACTGCGGACCAGTATGGCACTCATACGTACTTGTAAACGTTACCTGTTCAAAGTCAATGATCAATAGTTATGTATATTTGAAATGTGTACAACGAAACAGCACATCATACAGACAGACAGACAGAGAGACAATTATATATCCACACTTATGTATTCCACGCAGGTCGTCGATCTCAGCGTTCCGGGGCCATCGATGAGCAGCGAGGTCCAGCACAGTTACCAGCTGCGATCGCGCATTCCGCGGCCTCCGAACGCCTTTATGCTGTTTGCACAGGAGAGAAGGCGATCGGTGGCCGCTGAGAATCCCAATGTACGTGCAGCCAGTTAACCGTTTATAAGAGCATCACGTGCGTACATGTCGTGGGGGATGTGAACTACCTTAGGGTATTTGAAAGGCTCTGTCGGAAATTCGGAAAGCTTTCCTTTCAAAATGTGGCTCTAATTTTCTTTGCTGCATTGGTCCTCGGCAGCACTGAATGCTCCCTTTACGTTGGTAGTTCCGCAGGCAAGAGCTACGCAACTTCAGTACGCGTAATAACGCTTAAATCATATGGCTCCCCTTCTCGGCACATTCAAAATGAGTCGATCTTCCTTTTAATTTTCAGCTCATTTCGCTGCGAAGTAGGTATAATTAATAAAGGGAAAATCAGACATCCGCCCTAGTCGTAGCAATTCCTACAAAGGAAACGCATACGGGTTCCTCGAAAGAAAAGCTTTGCAGTTGAAGAAAAATTCGCCCTGATCCGGGACTCGAACCCAGGACCACCGCCTTTCCGGGGCAGCCGCTCTACCATCTGAGCTAACTAGGCGACTAGCAGATGGCAGGGCGAAGTCGAACTTATCAACAACTCGAAGCAAAGGCAAGAGTTTTGACGTAATAGTTCTGCGGAAACCGGCAAGGTGGAGAGAAGTAAGTAATAAAGGGAAAATCAGATATCCACCCAACCATAGCAATTGCTACAAAGGAAAACCATACGGGTTCCTGGAAAGAAAAGCCATGATATCCCTTTAAAAATTACTTCTCTCCTCCTTGCGGGATTCCGCAGAACTATTACGCCATGGTAGCTGTACTACGCATAATAATAAAAAGTGTTTATATCACGTCAGTTCCGCGCATGTCTGTTCATAATCACTTGTCTCAGATCATTTTTAACAGAAAAAGACAGCTTAATAACGCTTAACCTTGTATAAATCAGCAAACAACCTCCGATTACTTAAGCACAAACTAAAATTAAAGTGAATATAATATTCCAGTACTGTGTTTTTGTAATTATCTCTTCAATTATCCACTAGCGCAGGCTTTCTATAAATTTGTGCTCGAGCTTTTAGTCAGTGTAATCGCGTTGTTAAAGCCGTATGACAATTTGTAGTCATCTTAATTTGCACTCGTGGGTTATGTACAAAACCAAGTGTACGTTCTTGCTATTATACTTGTCACTACGATTGATAAACGGAGCCCTTTGCGTGTAAGAAGCCAATAACTACACTAGCACATCTTCTGTAGGGATCTCGAGTAAAGAGGTTTGATTGCATGAACAAAAGGATGTTTGAGTGCACCATAACCAAGGCCTCAGCTTTTGATGGCCACAATAAAAAATAACTAATTTATTTATTTATTAATGCCTAATGAAGATGCGTGGTGCGTGCGCATGATGGGTGGCTCGAATCATTATACGTTGTGTATTCTCGATGTTTGACGCGATCGTGCCTTTCGTGGACGCAGTCATTATTGCAGCAAAGCCGCTGCTGACGTCCAACGTCCCATCCTGTGCATGTCGTGTTAACGTCTTGGTCTCTTTATTAGTGCCGTAACCACGTTTCGATCACAATGCCCTCGAGTCCAGCTTTTAGCAATAGCGTATAGCCACGATGCAATAACGCCCTGCTTCATCGGCGCACCCCGTGCAGGAAAACAACCAGCGTGTAAGCAGCCGGCTGGGTAAGCTGTGGCGATCCCTGAGCGCAGCCGACAAAGAGCCATATCTGCGCAAGGCGGCCGAAGCTGCTGCTGTCCACAGAAGGAAGTACCCAGGTATACTTACTGTCACATACAAACAAAAAAAAAACACCTGAGTAAATTTTTTTACACGATAGCGTTAAGGGCCCCGGGCGTGTCGCAGAAAATCTGGTGTCGGCGTCGGAGGCGTTGTCCGTTAGGGAAAAATCATCCCTAACCCCGCATCCCGAACCACGCGAGTCTTCTTCCGCGTGGCGCATTGGCGTTACTGATATAACAGAATTTCTCAAAGTGAAATGCTAAGAAAATTCGTAAAGTACGACCTTATGCACAACCTACCGACGCGATAGCCTCGGATTGTAATCTTAATGGACGAGAAAACGTAATTCTGTTACGCGGAAAGTCAAACACGAACTCCTTTTCCAGCTGCCGTTTTATGACTGAGCAGGAGCGGCGCAGCCCGCTCGGTTCCTTGCAACGCCATCCAGATGGCGCTTGCCTACGCGCATCCGTGGCAGCGGCGGCGCCCGCTGTGGGGGTGAGGGGGGTAAATAAAGAGCCAGAGAGCTTGCCTTCCTTCATAGCGTTCGCAGCCAGCGTTTCCAGAAAAACATTAAGGTCACATAAGCTGCAGTTGCCGGGAAGCGTGAGAAGCAGTCAGGGATCTTGCAATGATATCGCGTTCCACTCTTAAAGGCACACCAAAAGCAAATATTAAGCCTAGTTAAAGTGATACATTAGTGCTCGATAATCTCTAAGGCGTAAATATTATCGCGAACAGATCCCTAATAATCGAGAAATTGAGGTGAATGCAGGAGACGATCAGACTTCCCCGGGACATTCAAGCATTTGCCCGATGACGAAAGCACTCCTCAGTTAAATTCTTTCTTTAGTACTCAACTACTCGTTGAAAAAAAAAACATCCTTGTATTATAAGATGAAATAAAATGCTACATGCCCAGTTCTATTTCATATTTAGAAAAAAGAACTCATTGAAGTTACCCTTGGCAACCACGCGGGCGGTCGAAAGGTTTCCTTTCCTCTGGACTCTGCCCCGGCCCGGGCTTTCGCGTTTCAGTAGTTTCGTTATCGTGCAGTGCTGCGCTGCTTTTGCTTGTTCGCGAAACTCGCACTAACTGCAAGTAGCAGAGAATTCAACTTCGATGTGATGTCTCGGGATACCTGAACGGTCTATAGGCCACTTTACTAAAAAGCAGCTGCAGCGTCGAATCCACGTACTGCTGTCTTGACTCGGTACCGCCTTTTGTCGGGCGCCGTTTTACTCAGCGACGGCAGCAAAGGGTGGTGATGGCGTATGCAACTTCACCACTCCCCCGGTTGGGCGGCGGGAGATTTGAATTTTGAAAAAGGTATTCGGACCCTTAAGATGCAATTTTCTCGTAAACTAAGCCTTTTCTTGGTGCGAAAGAAGCATTGCGAGGTTTCTGGAATGGCATTTGAACAGTCCACGCCTACTTAGTATTTGCCTTTAGTGTCCCTTTAAGAGGAACCTTCAGCTCGGGCCCAACTACGACGCGACCTATTCGAATACATGTAACCCGCCGTGGTTGCTCAGTGGCTATGGTGTAGGGCTCCTGAGCACGAGGTCGCGGGATCGAATCCCGGCCACGGCGGCCGCATTTCGATGGGAGCAAAATGCGAAAACATCAGTGTACTTAGATTTAAGTGTACGTTAAAGAACCTCAGTTGGTCGAAATTTGCCGTGGTTGCTCAGTGGCTATGGTGTTGGGCTCCTGAGCACGAGGTCGCGGGATCGAATCCCGGCCACGGCGGCCGCATTTCGATGGTCGCAAAATGCGAAAACATCAGTGTACTTAGATTTAAGTGTACGTTAAAAAACCTCAGTTGGTCGAAATTTCTGGAGTCCTCCACTACGGCGTGCCTCGTAATCAGAAAATGGTTTTGGCACGTAAAACGCCATAATTTAATTTAAATTTAAATACATGTGAAACGCATAAACGCTTTTCCGAGGTAACCCCTGGACCGACTTTAATGAAATTTGTTGTATTTGATAAAGAAAGTTAAATTATAATGACTATTGGCAACGAAATTTTGATTTAGGGCCTGAATTTTCTTAAGAGAATTTTCAAAAATTAGAAAGTTCGGAAGAAATGGAAGTACGAAGTTTACCAGTTAATAGCGGTGTATCAACAACAGATATCGCGGTTCTGTAAACGGCATCCTGTAGATCATTCAAAGCGGCCAAAGTTGACATCTCAATTTACATCTAACGTGAATACATTACGTTGCGTACAAGGGTTCTGCAAAAGCTGTATTTACATATTACTAAATTTTTTTAGGTTGATATTTAACCTATAAATTTTGTGCGCTTTAGATGTACTATAAGATGAAGTTCACAGCATTGTGATATCGTTTTTCATTGATGAGTTACGGAGTTCTAAACTTGGTAGTTTCCTCGAAATTTGCGATTTCTGACAGTTCTAGTGAAAATTTGACAATCTAAATCAAAAATTCGAAATAAGCAGTCACTAGATCTTAAGTTTTTCTTTTAAGTGCGACAAATCTCAAGTTTGGTGCAGTGGTTGCCGAGGAAAATGAATTCTTCTTTTACATGTATTTAGATAGGGGCACCCGAGCTGCATCTTCCTCTTAAAGGCGAAACTTGACCGTGCTGCAAGTTTTTTTTTTCTTTTTAGAATGTCTGAGCTAGTGGATGATTGAATAAATAACTGCAGAAAGTTAAAGTAGTACTGGAATAATATGTTCAATATAATTATTGCTTCAATTGTTTGATAATCGGAGGCTGTTTGCTGATTTATACATTGTTAAGCGTTATTAAAATGCGTATTTCGCTTAAAAATAATTCAATCAATCAAAGGAGCTTTTATTTCTCCACGAGAAATATGGGGGTGACGGAAACAAAGCCGCTAACTGCAGCTTGACAAGGCTCCGGCCCCCTACAAAGTCCAGGAGCAAGTGAGCCGTGGTGCACTTGTAAATGTCACTGGGAAACAACTAAACGGACTTATTGAAAAAAGATACACTTTGACAAAAGATATACAACTAACCTATAATTTACGCAAACAGAAAGAGCTGAATAGGTTTTAATTTGTCATACAACGTGAGAATATCTGAAATACAGGATCAAAACGAATTACGAAGCTGTGAAATACAAATATATAATAAATAAAAAAAAATCTCGCAATGTATGAGGTGGGAAAATCTGCGTCGTATCGAGCATGTGAAATCTAGAACGAAAAGAGACAATGAAAACAGCTTACCATTTGCTGTCACCTGTAAAATTAACATAATTAAATAAAAAGCCGACAATATGCAAAGAGAAAATTTTGCGATGTATAGTAAGAAGTTAGTAACACCAAAACTAAAAAAAAAACACACAGCCTTCGAGAAAAAAGGAATAAGACAGTCATTGACAAATACATTCGCTACAAGTACAATTGACAGAGTTCTGCGACTGCTGCGATAAATAATACACAGTGTTGCTGAAACTAAGCAAGCAGCAGGCGGCAACACGGCTTGATGGGTATGTGAACTAAATCATATCTTGCCCTGATAAGAACAAATGAAACGTGCGCGTGGATGCAGCCTCGGCGATTATACCATGTTTGGCATATTTGTTTAAGAGCGCAGCTATAGTTGGAATGATAGCGACTGATTTTCCATAATTTGTGCGGCGTAATCGCTGGAGCCAAGGATCCCGAATTCTTGCGTTGTGTAGGTAGTGTCGCTCTGCTAAACGTAAACCGATAAAGTCAGTGTTATCGGTTTCAATGGCGAAACGGTATGTAAAAGAAAGACGGAATGCGTAGATAAATGCCACTTTTAGTATTTTAAATGCGTTAAAGTAAGCAGATGTATGAGCAGCATATGTAACGTTAGCAACTGCACGAACTGTGCGCTTTCGACATAGACTGAGTTTCTTAATGTTACCTTATGATGTATAGACCCGTAAAAGGCGGCAATAATTTAGTGTTGATAAAAATAATCCATTGTAAATCAAACGTCTAACGTTTACTGGTAATACTTGGCGGTTTTTAATAATCGGTCCAGCGACGCAATTCAAGTTATTGCAGATTCTTTCCACTTCCTTGTTCCATGATAGTGTCTCTGAACATGTAACTCGCTCCCAACGCCTTAACCTCGTTAACAATACCAACTACATCATTATCAAGATATAAGGTTTCTATCAATTCAACAACTGCGTGCTATAAAATATAGCCTGTGTTTCTTTCTGTGTTGATTTTCAAGCAATTTCTTCTTGACCAATTTAATACCTGTGCAAGCGCATCATTTGCTAAATACACCATCCTATCTGGCTTCATATCCATGAAAAAAAAAGTGCTGTATCATCTGCATAGCGAACACATAGACAATTTGTAACAGAGCCAGAAATGTCGTTTATATAGACAATGAATAAGAGTGGCCCAAATATGCTGCCTTGAGGGACTCCAGTGTTAATGTTTTTAGACTGTGAATTGAAATTAGTTTTAAACAAATTGACTTCAGTACTGTAGACATATAAACGCAGAAGGTCGTTCGACTTCCCACGCAGGCCATACTGTTCCAGCTTATGTAATAATAGATTACCTTATGATTATGTTCATAATCAATGGGAGACAATTGATTATGAACAGATATGCTTTGCTCGGGCAGTAGTTCATTGATGATGATGACTATATAAGTTGCAATATATTTTGGTTACTTTTCATATAAATAAATGTAGCTGCTGGTGCGTCAGTATTTGCACCCGGCGTTCAAACAAATGAAAACAAGATCGCTGTAACGCGACGACACAAGGAAAGGCAGGACCGACGGTTCTTAGATACTGCAAATATGGAAACTCCGCCAACGAGCCCGGTTAAAGCACGACACTTCCATTTGTCTGTCGCGCGCGCTCGTCAAAATTGGTTGCGCGTTGCGTCACGCGGGCGCGCAATAATGTACACGACAAGATAATCATAATAATGAGAAATTGCCTTGGCATCCAAGATTGGTAGCTGAAAGCGCGATCTCTGAGGCTTCGGACAAGCCAACGACGACCACTAACACATATGGAAGAAAGAAGGAGTTATAAAATGCGGATCCTGACTCTTGAAAGATGTTATTCAAAAGAAGCCGCGCTGCGTCACTCGCATGCTAGCAACAGCGCCGTGGCGCCACCTATATTTCAATTAGCAAATATACCGACGCTTGAGACGCATGCGCCGCTGCCGCCGCCGTCGCCGTGCTGTCCAGGCATCGACGCTCATGCGCCGCCCACGCGTGGAGGCTTAAGTTTTGCAGAGACGCGAAATACGCTCCCTTTTTCAAGAAAGAGAGGAAGGCAAACGGACGCACCCCCCCCCCCCCCCCGAATTTCGCTCGGGCGACTCTGCAGCGAAGCCAGGGCAGCGTTCATTCTTCCTCCCGCTGCTGGCACGAGCATTGTGCGCGCAAACTCTAGCAGCGTTCCTTCCATACCCATGGCGCATACAGTGGTCCGAGCGGAATGGACAGCACACTTCAGGCTACGAACGCTGGCGGTATTCCTTCGGTTTCATTTACTGCACCATTTTGGGTAGACGCCCCTCACAACGCCAGTGTTGTGAGATGCCTGGGCGCTAGTAAAACACGTTGTTGGGCTAGTTGGTGCATTGTATTAAGAAAAAAAAAACAGTCAAAAAGAAAACGCACACAGGAAACATACAAGATAGGAAAGAGGCTGGATTGATCCTCTTTCCTGTCTTCTTGTATGTTTCCCGTGTGCGTCTTTTTTTTTTTTTTTGCTGTTTTCTTTTCTTAATGCCTGGGCGTTGCGTCTGCGACGCAGCAGCAGTTGCTTCGCCTGCTGTGTCACCCTAACAAGACATGTTGCCCTCGCGTATTGCTGAACACAGTTCCGATGAACTTCGGCGCAACGCTGTAGACCTTCACGTATCGCTCCCAATGCTTGGCCCTTCGGACGAAACTGGCCCATTTTTTTTTTTCGCCTCTGATTAGGCGAATATAGGAAGCTCGGTGGTGTGACTAGCGCGAACAAGCGCGTTACCGAGACGGCCGTCCGTCATCCCGCAGGCTACGTCTACAACCCGCGCGAGGCCCGCCGACGCAAGGAGCAGGAGCGCAGGGCCAAGGCGGTTGCCAGCAAGATGGACGGCTCTGGCGACCACGAGCCAAGTGCTTCCACGGCCGCGACGCAGGATCGAAGCAGCCCGGACTTCCAGCAGCTACCCCATTCGCTGCCTCCGCCGCAGAGGAACAGACGACGGGCAGCCAGTACTGCCCGGTCTTCGGGCGCCGGCCAGGCGACGCCAACGAGGCCGACGGCCGCTGTCTCGGCCACTGCATCAGCTCGCTCGGCTGCGCAGCCATACAGTGTACGTAAATGCCGCGTGCTTCGAACGTGCCGCTTTCGAGCGTTCGGCACAACGAAGCTTGCATGCAAGCCGCAAAGAATCAACCTGTCCCTCACCCAGCATAGGCCGTAGAAACACGTAACCAATTTTATTCTAATGATGGCCGCCGGTTTCGCAACTGAGAAGTATATACCGGCGAATTAAAAAGTCAATGAAGCACTTTTGTCCCCTCGTTTAACGGCCAAGTCGGGAACGTCATATATAAATGTGGTTACACTGTGAAGTGGGCTTCTTCTTATAAACACTCACGTCGCGGAGAAGCCAGCTTTTAAGAACACGAACTTGCGATTGCGTTTACGTTCGCATTTATGCAAAACATGTTGACTACATTGTTTCCACACACTTCTGATGCCGTAAGTATTTGGTCTGCATATTTCACAGCCAGCGAAATTCTTCGTAGGATCTCCGACTTAGGCCGAAAGTGCGACTTGGTTCTCAATAGCTTAAATTTACACGTAAACCTAAAAGGCCTAAAACTTAAACCACTGTATTCATTTGCCAGAAATGGCGCCTCTACGAATTCGTGGCGCCTTATTCCACACTCATAGTTAACTCTGTCGGCATGGCCGGTAGCCGAACCTATGATCTCGGCCTGAGCGGAGAATCGCCAACTGCTACGGGCAAGGGGCTTGTTTGACGAACTCATTAAACATCGATTGATTGATTGATTGATTGATTGATTGATTGATTGATTGATTGATTGATTGATTGATTGATTGATTGATTGATTGATTGATTGATTGATTGATTGATTGATTGCGCGACCAGGTGCACCGGTTTCCCGGTCCTCTGGCCCCATCACTCCGCGGGGCCCCCGTCAGAGGAGGCACTGCGTCCGCCGCTCAGTCCGCTGCAGCTCATCCATTCAGCCAGCCGAGCCCGCTGGTTGCCTGTGGCAGAGACTGCGCCGCCGTGCGTAAGTACACGACCACCCTCCCGCCATTCGCTATAGACTCAACATTAGGTGCGGTATCTGAAATTCGCAAACGCATTCGTTCAGTTATCCCTACAAGGCCCAACGTATCATACACGCTACGCCGAGTTTGATGCCTCAATAATTATTTTAGCGCAAGGAGCTTGACGCAAATCCCACGGTAGCATTTTTGATATGCTGGAGTGAAGTTTCAGCTGTGGATAGTTCAACAGACCAGTTACGAATTAATCATTTACTATACTAATTATGTCGTGCCTGGTTGTTGTTGTCATTGTTGTCCTCGTCAGTGTCGTCGTTGTCGTTGTTTTTGTTATTGTCGTCGTTAAAATTATTTCATTAACTATTTTTCACTGCGAATAGTAAAATTTTCCGACCGAGTACAAACATACAGAAAATACGCGCTTTGCATATCAAACTGATAAGTTAATCTTTTTAATAGGGTGTAAAACAAGCAGTGGAAGAAACAAAGCAACAAAGGCGTTAGCGGGCAGATAGTGGCATTGAAAACATATTCAGCACGAATCAAACAACGGTGACAAAAGCAGTGCAAATCGAATAAAGACGATATCGAATCCGGTGAACATCAAATAGATATTTCAATAATTTTTGCACGCTTTATTTTATTACAACGCCAACCTCTCGGATAGCTCTCCGACGACGTTCAATCACTCAATGGCTTCATGTTTCTGGTCCAGTGGTTATCGGTTCGTCACTTAGATCATATTTGTTTATAATCAGCCCGTCAATAATCAAGTAGAAAAGAATATTTGAAAGAAGCATCCTTAAGAAAAATTCAGAATTTCGAATACTGGTTTTTCAATTGAGAACCATGTAGAGTAGTTGGACTCGACAGCACGACGAAGTGGTGTGCCAAGTTCTGAAATAAACGGACCGATTATAATCAACAATGTATTCGATTTCGTATTCTTGTTTCAAGAGTAATCTAGAAGGCTTGTAAAGACAAACATGGCGGTGCTCACATTTCTTGGATATGATTGGCGACGTTAATGCGTTTGGCAATCTTTATGACGGGCGTGTAATTGATTATATATTCTACACGTTAAGATAATTATTACGATGAAGGGGGCTCTCATGAATACATACTGATTACTTACGATGGGTAAAATCAAAATCAAATTCTTTTAACCGTAAACTTCAAACTCAGGATCCAAGTCTCACGCGAACACTCAATATCAACTTCAAGTTCTTTCTTCGCTCTCGGGCTCTCGGGTATCATCGGACACCAACACAAAGAAGAAATAAAATAAAAGTCAATTGTAAGTGAAGACGACACCGTTTCTAGTCGGCATAAAATGTTCACATTAATTCCCGCTCCGAGGCCCGTTCCCTTGGCTGGGGTTGGGGATGGATTTGGAGATAGCCTGCTCAAAGGAGGTCTATTTTTTCCCATTTCCTGTATTTCATGAAATTTCTCAAGTCAGCCGATCTGTTGTCATGTTTGTTGTCCCTGTTATTGTAGCGTGTTGTTGTTTGTCGTTGCTATCGCTGTCACTGTTGTCGTCGTTGTATAAACCCTGCAGCTCAAACGCGGTTTCCCTCGTCTCCGCAGCTCATCCGCAAATGAGTGGTTCTGGCTTGCCACACGCAGCCGACGGAAGCGCCCGACAACTGGGGTGGTTCTTCGACACCGCCCAGGCCGCTGCTGCTCACGTGGCTTTGGGAGTGGCCGCAACACGTGCGTGTCGTTGTCTCTGCGCTCCTGTACAGGGGTTCCCATTTTCTTTTTTCTCGCAAAGGGCGTACATTAAAACGACATTTCATATTCCCGCCAGATACCACGTCCTAAATGTTTACTGCGGAGCCCCGCTTTAAAAAAAAAGAAAAAAATCCCCAAATTAAAAAATTTCGACGATATAGAGGACATTAGTAAGGACAAACATGGGCGCATTACAGAAAGGCATGCATCGTTACAACGACGCCGAAAATCGTAAAGAACACGCATCTATGGCGGGTAAATTTGTGTGCTGTCGAAGTTGTTTAAAATGTGCCACAAGAGTCTTAGCAAAGAAAACATGTTTGTATACTGTCTCCATTAAGAAAGGCACGCACACAAAGTCGTCAGTGGTGTCATCATTTCTTTTCAGCCCGTAACATTCAGTATTTACTTTCCGACAAATATTTCTTCGAATTCGCAATGAATCGTCGAAGAAAAATTTGAAATCTGCTGAAAAATCTGCTAAAGAAAGCCTAAGTCACCTAAGCCTAGCAGAAAATGCACTAGAACGGCAAGACTTGTGTCCAATAGAAAGACGGTCTAGCTTCAGAATTAGAACGGCTGGCTTAAACGGTTAGCTCCTACTGCCTCTATGGCATTCCTTACACCGGTCAAGGTCATTCTCACCAAAACCGAGCACAACCATACGCTTCCCGTTGGACTACCGTCAGCAGAGCCTGAACAGTTCACAAGAAGAGCCGCGGACTGAGTACTCCGTAATTTTGTGGCACCTTCTACAATTAAGAATTTCACGTTACGTCCGAGATGGGAATGTGCGTTTGCGGAGCCGCCTGATCTCGCAGGCCGTGGTTTGCGTTCATTTATTAACTGAAACGGGTTCTAGTGGCGTCTGGGCGGTGCTTCTAGATTTCCTAACGAACAACTTTGCACTGTTCGCTGCGCACATTTCTGTTTCCTGCTTCGTTGTCAAAGTCGTGGTGCGCAATCGCGGGCTATGCGCGCCACGACGCAGCGGTGTTGTGCTGGCCGCTTCTGGCTACGGCTGGACCTTCGACCCTGACGCCATCTTTGCCCTTGCTACTGCCCGCGGCTGTGACCCCCGCGGTGGCCAGACACCACTTCGCCGTGCCAGGTCCGCCGATGCCACCGACCAGGCATGACGCAACAGCCGGACCTGACTCTATGCAGTTCTTCAGTGCGATGCAGGCGAGTTTCTGAACTCCAGTTGTCCACGGTCGCTGTTACGTGTTCAAAATGAGTTGCAGTGAAATCCAGTTATCGGATATATGGCCTTACTCCCCGCTTCTCGTGGTCCCCTGCGCAGTGCATGCATTTGGGACTGGAATATTCCAAGTGCAGTAGCCATGCATAGCACGAAGTAACCAGCGGGAAATCCGCACGGCACCGTTAGAGGCAGCATACACGATGACTGTGTTATACGGACCAGCTTGTTGAGGCAAATAGCGCTGCAGATGTAACGCCGCCGCTTGGCTGTGGATTCTTAGTGATATCGCCTTATAACCGACAGACAAGGGAAATGTTACAAGTCCTATTCACGAAAGCGACGAATATGATACCGCGTTCCGGAGTCGTCGTATTCTGGACTCTAAATTCCGCCATGTTGGCGTTGAGTCAATCAGAACGTGCGTAGCAGACCTTTGAGCCAATCAGAGCTGAAAAAGATGGCGAATTAGACAACATAGCAAAAATTAACCGCATCCAGATAAGCATCCCTGCTCTCTTTCACCTTTCTTCCTTTCCTCATGTGTGTCACATGCTGCTGACCTATGTTCAGCCGTCGGCAGCGCCGATCAGTTACGGAGCCGTAAGCAGGCTTTGTATGCTCTTTCAATGAATCTGCCAACGCATTGGGTTGCACACAACGTCACTAGACGGCGCTACCAGCGCTGCTGCTCCCATTCTATGTCTCCGATATTCCGAAAAGGCGGGTGTTCGCGTCTGGACAGGCTGTAACAAACATTCAGCTTAGCGAAAATGTACCGGCGGAAACATACAATGAAACGCCTACAGAAGAATAAAAATGAGTTGGATGAGATGACGGCAGAGAACTGTATGGTGCGACGGAGCAGGGAAATTTGCAGGCAGAGGATGAAGTCAGACCGCGCAAGACAGGGGCAATTTAACTGGATATCGCCGAGACTGAGCTTTTTGTCCTGCAGCGGACATAAAATGATGATGATGATGATGATGATGATGATGATGATGATGATGATGATGATGATGGAACATTGGAGGTGGCGTATGCCGTAGCTCTGATTACATTTTGCGGCACTGTCGTCAGTCATAACGCCTACCATGTATAACTTCCTACACGCGATAGAGCCCTCGAATCCCGTCCTTCATGGCGACCTTCCCTATGCAATGCAGCACGAGCAACAAAGGAACAGCATCAACGCCACCAGGAGCACACTGAACGGAACCGGGATTGCGACCACGGCAAGCCGCCAGCAGCAGCAGACCGCGAGTAAGACGACCACGAGATGCGCTGTTGCGCTATACCTGCCTTCATTTTACGGGTTCCTTTGGCTTCTTCATCAATGCCATTAACGCTCCTGATTGTGTCTGTACTCCCCCACATCCTACACTGTTTCAAAACTCTTTGGCACACGAGTACAAGTTACAGCTGGCGTCAGCCAATTACAGGAGTGATAGTGAGAACGCACGTGCACAACGCCGAGCGTCCTTAGCGTCTGAGCGCCGTCGGCTACATCTAGATAGCCAGAACACTTTAAGTGCTTCCGCTAGCACTGCATTCTTTATAAGGAATGTAGCGCTAAGCACACAGCCACGTAGCCACATATACACACATGTGTCACAAGCGTCCCATTTGGCCTAACTTTTAAACAGCGAGCAGTTCGTTACCGCACATCCACGGTACACCAACACCACCGCGACTTAAAAACGCCGGCGTCCCTTAAAACTATTCAGCCATTGCGCATCTTTCTGCTCAGTCTGGTGCATATCTCCTGCGCTCTAGCAATGCTCCTCGCCGCACGCGTCAGTCTTCACTGCACAGCGGCACAGAGGCTCGATACGAACGTCTAGCGAAAGCATTCGCCACTCCTTTGAGCGATAAAGCGTGCAGTCTTGGGTCGACACGATGCGCACGTTGTGCCTCGTCCAGCGCCACACCGGGGCCCAGCACGCGCTGGGGCCTCCAGCGCGGCCGCAACGCTGTGGCCACCGGCAGCGGGCCAGCCCGCGCAGCGCCGGGACGCCGGCGGCCCTTTCCAGCAGTGCGCCTTCGCGGCCTCGGGCCACGAGATGGCCGGCACCGCCGTCGCCTGTCCCTACGCGGCGCAGGTGTGCTGTGCGGGCGCCGGTGCTCAGGGCTTCGGCGCTCAGCCCTACGGTGCGCTGCTCGGTGCGTCCGCGGGCCACGGTGGCGGCGCCATCTTGATGGGCACGCCGACGCTCTTCCCGGAGCCCGCAACCAGCGGCTCGAACCACGCGCGCGGACGACCTCCTGGTGACCGGTCAGTCCTGTTCCCACTGCGTACGCGTAACAGTCTATAGAACCGTGCTATAGCTAACCAGTCGGGACTGGGCAGAGTGATCGCTGTAGCTACAACAGAATGCTAATTTGAGCCGGTTTGGTCACTGCTCAAAGAGTAGTTGTCATAGCTTGTGTGATGCGTCCTGTTCTTGATAAACGTTACGGTTGGGAATCGTGCGTGCCGTCGTCTTTTGTCCAGTTTAAAACACCGCTTCTTCGACTATAATGCAACGCGTTTGCTACGAAGAGACGCATGGCAGCTAGATGGTATTTCATAATTGCGGTATACTTCAAGCAGCAGAACAAGACAGCGGTACAGACATGGTCGAGAGCTTGACTAGCTGTGTATTTCCTGGCGGCCCGCGTCTTGGTTGTAAGTGTATGCAATGCGAGTCACTCAACAGATTTGGCACAACTAACAATTAAAACGGCTTTAAAGGTTCACAAGACCGCAGTAGAGTGCAGATATGTAGAAACATGAAATGCTCAAAATATTCTGGACAATGCCCCTTCGCCCATTTGTCGAACTTCACCACAGTGGACTAGCTTAATAGGCAGCATTAAATTAAAAAAAAGAATATTTCGAAAGATCGGCCAAATTTCAAGAACTTTCAGTTGGCAAAGTCGACAGTGTACCCCCTTCCAAAAACACACGCATTCATGGCACTTGGTCGTAACATCCCTGCTGCGACTTAGTAGTGTGTTGGCTTGCAAAACACTGCTAAAGTATAGCACGCATTATTTTTTGAAGCTTCCCTGGATACACACCTTTCCAGCGATACAAGCACACTTGAGTAACAAATATTTCTCTCGCGTGGAATAATAAGCGCAAAGTTTCGACGAGACAGTGACACAGGCAAGAAACAGGTGCTAAGGGACGAGCGTCTGTCCCTCCTACGTGTGTCACTTGTCCCGTCTAAAGTGTGGGCTCATTATTCTGCGCAAGAGTGAACCAACTAGTCCAGCAGCGTACTCTACTCGAATAGTTTAGACGCAGCACGCCTCGCAGCAGCAAACTTGGAACAGCAAATAATAAGCAACTAACTCTTTGTATGGATAACAGCGACTTCCACAGAGACTAGGCTGTTGTCAATTTCATCCACTTGAATAACTATTTTCGTACTAAACGTAACAGCGCAAACAACTAAGACGAGCCAGACGAGTTTGCGCTGTTACGTTTAGTTCAAAAGTATGTACCAACTAGGCCCAAAAGAAGTGTAACTGAAACTATTTTTGTGTATAGTTGCTCGAAGCAAGTATTCCTCTCGCATCCTTTCACCACCAGAAAACTTTCAACGGAAGTTACGAAAACTGCCGTGCGATAGATTTTCGCAGATAGAAGTAATCGTTCGTAACACTTGACGCAAGTAAAGCCGTAAAATGGGCCCAGATTCGTAAGCCTCACGAGAAAAAAAAAAAAAGAAAGTGGGGACCCGCGCCGAGTGACGGCGACTTCGTAGGTGACGTAGGCCTTGGTCGGGGCGCGCGAGCGTCCAACTGCAGACACAAATAAAGTTGGCTCCAATCCAATCCAATAGGGAGAGTCGGCAGGTATGAATAAGTATAATTATATACATCCACCTTTATACTTTTCTAAAGATTAAAATCACTAGGGACGCTTTTTTACCGAACAACGCGCCATTATACTCCCAGAAAAAGGAATACTCGACTTCAATTACCCAACCTCCTTGACAACTCGCAGGTACCACTCTCGGCCCCTGGTGCAGCAACAGGCTGTACAACAGCAGCAGCAGCAGCAGCCGCAACAAGCTGCTGCCCGGCAGCCGCAACCTTCGCAGCTGGGCGTGAACCTGGCCGGGTGGCACCAGATGAGCGCACCGTGGGGCGGCCCTTTCGGCCCGGACGTCGACCTCGCCATGCAGATGATGATTGGCCGCTCGGCACCTCAGCGGCAGCACTCCACGACGCCGACGTACACGGCTGCGTCCGGAAACGCGCCGCCCTTTCGACGTCCGACGTAGCTGCACCAGCCTCGGTGACAGTCGTCGCCGCGAGCTGGCGGAGTCTGGAAGGAGGCCGGAGCTGCAGCACGTCTGGCGACGCGCAGCACAACTGCGGCAGCTGATGACGATGTCGATCCTTCCGGGTGCGACTCTCGGATCGCTGCGCAGTGTCTGCGTGGCTGCTGGTACATGCCTGTGGCGATGTGCTCAAAATAAAGCCGAGAAAAAGG
This sequence comes from Dermacentor andersoni, assembly GCF_023375885.2. NCBI lineage: Eukaryota > Metazoa > Arthropoda > Arachnida > Ixodida > Ixodidae > Dermacentor > Dermacentor andersoni. The sequence continues at coordinate 91,155,915 of NC_092819.1, read as the reverse complement.
CCTGTTGTTCCTGAATGCAGGAAGCTCGTAGTGTCTCATCATGATCATCAGCCTGGTTACGCCCACTGCAGGGTAAAGGCCTCTCCCATACTTCTCCAATTACCCCGGTCATGTACTAATTGTGGCCATGTTGTCCCTGCAAACTTCCTAATCTCATCCGCCCACCTAACTTCCTGCCGCCCCCTGCTACGCTTCCCTTCCCTTGGAATCCAGTCCGTAACCCTTAATGACCATCGGTTATCTTCCCTCCTCATTACATGTCCTACCCATGCCCATTTCTTTTTCTTGATTTCAACTATGATGTCATTAACTCGCGTTGTTCCCTCACCCGATCTGCTCTTCTTATCCCTTAACGTTACACCCATAATTCTTCTTTCCATAGCCCGTTGCGTCGTCTATCCCTTCAAAAATAAGCTCGAGCGAGGGCAAACGTTTCAATAAGGGGGAGTTGGCTTCGTCAGGACTCAAGTCCCGGAATTTTGGACACTGTACTTTTGGGCGTCTGTCAAACTTCGACGCAACGCGCCAGCGTAACTCGATGGGCGGCACTATCGAATATTTCGAGAGATCGATTGAACTTCAACTTTCAGTTAGCAACGACGAGAGGGAATAGTGCCAGCTGATTTGCGAGCAGAGTTCCGGTCCCGACCAAAAGAATGCCATGTGAATATATTTTATAAATTGGATCAATTAAGTCTGTCGGCTAAACCAAATCAAATCTAACGCAGTGGTCACGGTTTAGCGCTGCGCTCGAGCCACTGTATAAGCCGCGGTGACATGACGACGGGAACAGCAGCACTGGCAATGCGAGAGCAGCCGGGAACAATTTATAGACACGCAGGCCGCGATTCAGTTTTGGCCACATCTGGCCCTTGTGCCCCCGTGGTTCAGTTGGCACATTGTTTGCGAATGTTCCAGCGAGCCACTTTAAGCACGAAGGACACACTGCATTTGACGCGTGCTTCGGCGCTCAAACCACAGTTCAGAAAAAAATCGCGTCAAACTAAGCAACGCAATTCTGTTCAAAACTGTCACACACACACAAAAAAAGAAAGTCGTAACGAGCACTTCGCAGCTAAGGCTTTCCGGTGTCGAATGACAGGAGCAGGCTCGGATTGAAGGCGAAACAAAAAACCGTATTTATGTATTTTTTATATTTTTTTGCTCAAATATAGGCAGCCTTTCCTTAATTTGAGCCTGTTCTATTTGAATTTTTGCTTTTTGCCCCTCGACGTTGTTTCTTTCTTTTTCTCGCGTACTAGACCTCCGACATCAATGGCAATTTATTTCCCTTGTAATTAGAGCAAACAGAGTAAGAAGGAGAGTTTGCGCAGCTGTCTACGCATCACGAGGAGCGAAAAGAAAGAAAGGTGGCGGAGGGAGAGAGAGAGAGAGAGAGAGAGAGAGGAGCTGAGAAAAGAGCATGCTGAAAGTGTGTGCAAGGGAACCTGAGAAGGTTCCTTTTAATTTCCGCAGTTCGGATTTCTTTGCGTCCAGGCCGGCCTGTCATTTATTTATTGCTTCTTATATATATATATATATATATATATATATAGTCTCAAACAGTATCGGAATTCGGGCTCTTGTCTCCACATTACACCAACGCACACAAATAACCTATATAGAAACACTGAGAATAATAGGATTAAAAAATTTTGCGCTTCGGTGACATGAGAGCCATGCTGTGGCCATGTTTCTTTTTCTCTTTTTTCTTTAGTTTTTTTTTTTTCATTCAGGTCCGTCGTTGCGACGCTGGGGGCTTCGTGTCCGGCGTGTACATATGCCCACGCACGCGCGAACGCGAGAATTGGTGGAATCCAGCATTTGCCCCGCATGTGGTTTCTCTCTTGGTTAAAACTGTTGCGCAAAGCGACGAAGCCTCTGCGCAACAGTCTTAATAATGTGTGACCAACAAGCCCCACAGCGTAATCTCAAAAACGAAGCTTTTCCTTTGCGAACGTCACCAGGTTTTCGTGACCGTGGGAGACGCGTTGCTGTTCTGTCGCCGAATAGGCCGACCAATCACAGCGCGCAGGAGGCGCGCGTCACCGCCGCTGGGTTCCTTGAGCCACCACCAGATGGCGCTGGTCTCCGCGCATCCGCGGCAGCGGCGGCGCCGGTTGTGCTGGGGAAAGAAAAAAGAAGAACCAGATTTAGGCTTCACAATATTGATGAACGATTGATGGATTCAAAGTATCCCGCAGAACGATTAATCTTCATCGATGTCCGCCTTTCATTTAATCGACTTAATCGATTAGTCATGTCCGGTTAATAATTTTCTAAAGTTTGACAGGAGTGGCGCGAAAATTTTAAAATCCTACTACAACGGCGGAGAACGAGCAGTGAGTGTGCGGTTGTGGCAGAGCGACTGTTTTTGCGAGACCAGAGCGAAGCCGAACCGAGCGCTTCTCCTCTCTTCCCCCACTCCGCCCGAAGCCGGAGGCTTGAAATGCCCTCGCAATTCAAGGCATACCAAGTGGTTGATCGTCGTGTCACTTCCAGTGCACAGCATTCGCGCCGGATTGGAGCATTACATAGCGAATGGGATTCCATGTGGATTCATGTGGATTCCAGCAAATTTTCCATCTTACGTAATTTTATCCCTTCTAACGCGATACAGCGTTCAGGGCCCCTTGTCGCAAGAAATCCGGCGTCGGCGTCCGGCGCCGACCATCTTGTGAGCGAAAAATCATTCCGAACCACTGAGCCACGCAGGCCATCCGCATGGCGCAGGGGCGTTGCTGAAATAATTGCATGTCTCAAAGTAAAATGCGTCAGTAAAATCGCAAAGTACAACCTACACACAACCTACAGACGTGATAACGTCGGACTGTAAGTTGAATCCACGAGAAAACATAATTCTGTTACGAGGAAACTTAAATGCATACCTCTCTTTCAGCGTTTCTACCAGTCATCGAGCGGCGCGCCTCGCTCGGTTCTTTGCAACAACACCATCCAGATTGCGCTCGCCTCTGCACATCCGCGGCACTGGCAAGCGGAGGTGAAGGAGAAACAAAGAACCTTAAAGTTCGCCTTCGTGCATAGAGTTCGCCGCCAGCGTTTCTCGGTAGACATCACGGTTACATAAGCTGCAGTTGCCGGGAAGCGTGAGAAGCAGTCAGGGATCTCTGAAGGGTATCGCGTTCCACTCTTTAAGGCGAAGCTTAAGCGTCTTCCAAATTTTCTACAGCATTAATATATCATTTATTTATATATGTACAATAATAGGCCTTCGAGCCACCCCTTAATAAAAAACAATTTTCATCAACATCATGTAGGTGGACATTCTCATATTTGTGGCCACTGATAGCAGATATCAGTGTTTGTATAAGCGGGGCTCTTTGACCGAAATAATAGCCTTGATGATAATTAGCCCAATATATTGCTAATATCGGGCCCAAGGTAAGGTGAGGAATTAAGCTTACGCCAATCGCAGTAGAATTACCAGGATCCAACATTACTTTTACAAGCGTTATACTGGCGGCATTTGCGAGAAAAAGTTCGAAGCTCCATTTGTTTTAAACACATACCGCTGCAAATTGTCGCGCCCAGGGTCGCTGCCCAAAAGCACGGGTGTGCTTTTGGGCAACGCCCGTGCTCTTGCTCACACCCGTGCTCTTGTCCCAAGAGCACGGGTGTGAGAATCCCACAACATTCGTTCTCATTTTGCTCATCTTTCTGTGCTATACCGGTATGACTATACTTCCCATGGTAAGAAGTGCTCATACACGTTGTAACTTAAAAATAAATAAAGTAGCAGTTCCGCCTTAAAGGCGAAGCATAGATAGTAATGGCAAAGTATTGGATAACTACACCAAATAAGGTTCGTAGTTTTATTGGCCATAGAGATTGCAGCACACATGTGCTTTCTAATTAAGTTAACAAGCACGGTGCCACGCGCGTACGGGAAAGCATGAACATATCTCGCTCAATGACCGCGAACACTCGCAGTCACAACGCCGGCATGGTGATGAGCAGCAACAGCGGCGGTCGAATTTCCCTTCGTGCTGCCTCTGAACGAGCGAGAACACAGCTGACACAGCCCACGCGAAGCCATCGGCGATCTGATGTCGCCTACTCTTTGCACCCGCCGCAGATAATACCTTCAAGAACCATGATTCGAGCTTCTAACTCCTGCCGCAGTGAAAAAGAAAGAGAGAGAGAGAGAGAAAGAAAAACACCGGCGGAACCCATCTCTCGATTACTGTCGCCGGTGAATCGATACGGCGACACAACGTATTGCCACCATCGAAACGAGTTAGGTATGAGGCGTGTACTAAGAGCGGGATTCCTCTTTCGCGCTTCCCTGAGAACACTCGGAGTCATCTTGCGCTGCTGCCGCCGCGAAGCCTGCGCGTGGCCTCCTAAACTCAGTGACCCAAGTTGACCCGATGGTTCTTAGAACCCTGTTCCCTCAACACAATAGCCCGATGCGCTACCCATTCAACCACGGACGACCCAGGTTACATACATACATACATACATACATACATACATGCATACATACATACATACATACATACATACATACATACATACATACATACATACATACATACATACATACATACATAGATAGATAGATAGATAGATAGATAGATAGATAGATAGATAGATAGATAGATAGATAGATAGATAGATAGATGGCCCCCGGAAATTCCGTGAAGTGCCCTAACAATGCTAATGCATTACAACGGGCAGAACTTGCCTACGAGCACTATACAAGTACGCGAATCGCCGAAACGCATCATCTGCATGTGTATGAGGAGCATACTTCGGCCGCGCTCCTCTCGCGCGCTTTCCACTGGACACGCTGCGCCTTCTGGCGGCGCCGCCGTGAAGTCTGCGCATGTCCCGTGGCACGCGCGCAGCACCGAGTTGGCGTCAAAGGGGTTCGTTAAAGGGCGGCACATACCAGGGGCACACGCCCAGGTAAACGGCCCACATTTTGAGACTGCACCATCTTCTGGATCGGCGCACATTTTCGGCGGCACAGGTGGGTAGTTAATAGGTAGCTAGACAGCCGGAAAGAAAGCTGGTCTGACAGTGCCAAGAATGCAAGAATGCTGTTCGCATTCAAATAATTCACCAGAACTCCGCGTCACGCCCGTCAAAGAATAAGCAATAGCAGCCAAAACTCCGAACTTTTACGAGAAAACTACAACGTGTACGAGTCTGGGCACATTAATTTTCGGAAGAATAATAACGTAACAAAGCAACACTATGGTGCAAAGAATGTCCAAAGCTGGGCGAGTTGAGTGGTTACTTGGCTTACGTGACACGTACGTTAACAGCGCTCCGTGAAACTCGGTGCACCGACAAGACAAACGCACTGCACATTAACTGGAACGTCTGCAGAAACAAAATAATGCGCCAACGCGGACACGGGAACACGGGAACCGCTAGAACGCACTCCGGGCGCTTTCTTATGTTTCTTCTGTATTATAATGACGAGTGGTCGCTAATTCAATATGTTCGTGCAATAAGAGCTAACTCAATGAAGACAAGGTAATAATATCCCCCTCTGTATATACCGAAAGGTCCTGAGGGTAAAAAATAAATGAAATTAAATAAATGAAATGCAAGGTGCGTCCAGTCTGGCAGATTAACGTTCGTAATTAAGATTCGCTTTTTTACTTACCGAAAGCAATGGACATTCGGCATATAATGAGGCAAAATTCAAATGTGACGCTGCAGACGTTTCCTCGAATTTTCTACCTTTAGTGCAGATACGCAGAGGAGCTGTAGACGTTTTGACTAAAGGTGGCAAGCAGCAACTCTCCTCTCACCCTCTCCAAAGTTTTCCGCATTTGTTCCCTGCCTTTTCTTTCCTGCGACAAAACAATCAAAACGCGACCATGACTGGCGCATGTTATAGGGATTTAAAGCAGCGCCAATCGACAGTCATATCTTTTCTTTTTTTTCTGGCAGCGTGACGTTGCCTGAATGAAGAGAAAAACAAGTTGAATTCATAAAAACTCTTCTTTCGTAGGGGTGTTGTCTGCCGCTGGCCGGCCACCTTAGCCATCCGACCTCAAGACTGGCTGGCTTCTGCTGTTGAGATAATTTCTAGCTTCAGTTTCAGTTTATTGATTCAAATATACTACGGTGTGCGGTAACAAGTGTACAGAAAGAGGTCCTAGAGTTAAACACTGTGAGAGGACCTGTTGTTAAAATGTCTCTTAAAACATAAGCAGAATAGCAGCTAAACAAAGTAGTGCACGTACAGAATTATCATTACGAACAAGAAAAAAGCTAAATTAGCAGAAAAAAATAGCATCAGCAAAAGCGAAACATAGAAAAAAAGGACCATAGTACAGTTTATGAGAATAAATTATGAGATGTATGTTTTTAGCATTCGTTTTAGCCTTGTTAGGCATCCGATTGCTTTAATATGACCTGGTAAATCATTCCAAAATTTTATGGCGAAAAACCGGATCGTTTGTTTACCTTTGGAAGAAAAGGCTTATTTTGACTGAAAAGTCTAGATGTATTCGAATGAATGGTCTGTGCGGTGCCAGTAATGACCAAAACCTTAGGATTATGAATTAGACGGTCATCTATAGTATCTAGGTTATAAATGAAATGAGATTAGTCAACGGAAAGAAATTTCAGCTTTCTGAAACTATATGGGAGGCAGGTGCATAGTATGCACTATGAGTAATGATTCGAATAGCCTGACGCTGAATGAGTTGCACTGGCGCTAAGTGTGAAGGATATGTCAAGCCCCATGTTTCATTGCAATAATTGAAATGAGTGTGCATAAAATCAAAGTAAAGCGCAAGTAGCGTTGAGACATTAAAATAGTGACGCGCTTTCATAAGGATTCGGATATCATATGAGATTAAGATTTTTAGAGATGCGATATGCGCCGTAAATTTCGGGTGATTGTCAAGTTCGGTGCCCAGAAATATGAGCATCGCTCTAGGAGTAAATTGAGTAAGAGGTAATGCAAATCGGATAATTACTGTGGCGGATTTAGGAATGTGAGCTAAAGATCATACAATTTGTCATAGAGGGAGTAATTATCGATTTATTCTTCTCACACTTGTGGGAGATACGGGGTTCTCCTCCGTACTCTTGGGACAAAGGAGCGACAGTACAGTAGTGCAAACAGTCACAAGGGCATTTATTGCACCTTTCATACCATGCCTGCTAGCCGAGTTGATATCCCCAAAACCTGCCGATGGGCGCGCGACAAATCTAGAAGTCCGACTCACCGCGAGCGAGCGAATATGTTCGCCCCATGCTGGATCCCAACGCCTGGTCGTTCGCGTGTTCGGTCACGCCAACGGAGGCGCGCTCGAAGGCCGCCACGCGAGGCGGTCTCGCAGAAACATGGTCGGCGCGCGCGCGCGGTACGTCCGGCGCTGTTCGCCGACCCGCCGGGAAAGAGGGTCGCTCCACCCGCGGCACGGCACGTCCGTGCTGCTTGCTGTCTCCAACCCAAGGGGCCAAGCGCCTTCCCTTTCGGCGCCCGAGTAACCCCGCCGCGACAGTCGCGCCATCTCTCGCACCGCGCTTGTACCACGCCGCGGGCGCCAGGCCACGCGAGCCGTGCGGGAAAACAGCATATCAGGGGATGCGCTATGCGGGAAAAACATCAGGGGACGCGCGAGAGTCGCGCATCCCCACATCCCCCCAACCTTAAATCACTTCTTATTCCGGCGAAACATGTCACACGGTCTAACATTAACCCGTGCTTCGCGAACAAGGTGGTACATGCAACAGTGGCCGCGCCGGGGGAAATGTCCACACGCTGTCCGTAACATGCGAGCCGACTGTCCTTGGGGTACACCGCTGGCGTCCGCCGGTCACAGCAGCAGCTTTGCAGACTCCACGGCATCATTCCAGGCCAGGACTCCGGAGACGACGACGCCGTAGTCGGTACGAGCAAGCGTCGCTCGCGCCGACGCGCCCTGCTGGCAAGAGCCGCCGTAGCTGTCGGTGACCGCTGGCTCCTTTGTCCGCCGCCGAGGGTTGTGAGCTGGATGCAGGAGGCCGCCGAAGTCGCTGCGCCGAACTGGCCACAGCATCACCATCGCCCGGGGTGACTCGATCGTAGTCCGGGGCAGCAGCGCAGACGATGTGCAGGTGACAGCAAGCCAGGGGTGACTCCAATCACGCTGCGTACACTCAAAACACTCGGCAAACACTAAAGTAGTGCAAGAGAGAGGAAATCTGCATGCGCATCGCCCACGTAGTACGATGTTCAACTCGGCTAGCAAAAGATCGGGCAGCTACTCAGATGCTAAGTTCACGTGAACGAAGCTCGCTTCCTTGAGCCGAACGAGTAATTTCAATTCGTGCGAGGCTAAACAGAATGAGGGAAGCAAATTGCAACGCCTCAACGCCACGGTCCACCAGGTTGTGTCCCTCCACGTGCGACAGGCAGCTTCGTAAAGCCTTAGGCCTAAAGCGTCGCTACCCTGACAACAACCGGCATCCAAAAACAACACCCAAAATGGGCGCAAAACAGGCAGCCGCGAGGAGACGTCAGCTCTATTAGGTGGTCCTACTCCGCTCGGTGCACACAGCATCCGAGTTGACGGCGCCCACCGTCCCAGACGGTGTCGGAGCGCCCGGTGCCAGGCCGCAATACCAGTCAGCCCGTCGTGGCACCCGTGGCCCGCGGCCACCCGGCTCCCAGAGCCGCGACTTCATCCGAGTCAAAGAGATAGAAGAAGCTATTTACATAAGAAATTCGGACCACCCACGAGGCTTCCGTACTCACTCGCTTCAGGCTTGCCACTGCTCCGCGGGCGCTCAGCCTCGCTCTCCCAGGATGCAGACCACGTGGCTCTCGTACTGACGAATGTCATTAAAAAAAAACACTTGCGAAAAGGCTTAGCATGTTGACATGTTCAAACACACTACGGCCACCGCCGCCTCGCTCAAGAAAGCACGCCGCCGACGCTAGCGATCAAAATCCACGCTAGGCCTACGCTTCGGTTCGAACAAAGGTCTCGAACGAAGCAACACTTAAAATTATCGTCCGATGCCCCAAGAGGTCCACGTTGGGCAGCCAGATGTGGGAGATACGGGGTTCTCCTCCGTACTCTTGGGACAAAGGAACGACAACACACAGTAGTGCAAACAGTCACAAGGGCATTTATTGCACCTTTCATAGATCAATGCCTGCTAGCCAGCCGAGTTGCTATCCCCAAAACATGCCGATGGGCGCGCGACAAATCTAGAAGTCCGACTCACCGCGAGCGAGCGAATATGTTCGCCCCATGCTGGATCCCAACGCCTGGTCGTTCGCGTGTTCGGTCACGCCAACGGAGGCACGCTCGAAGGCCGCCACGCGAGGCGGTCTCGCAGAAGCATGGGTCGCCGCGCGCGCGTGGGACGTCCACGCCGTGCGCCCGACCCGCCGGGAAAAAGGGTCGCTCCACCCGCGGCACGGCACGTCCGTGCTGCTTGCTGTCTCCAACCCAAGAGGCCAAGCGCCTTCCCTTTCGGCGCCCGAGTAACCCCGCCGCGACAGTCGCGCCATCTCTCGCACCGCGCTTGTACCACGCCGCGGGCGCCAGGCCACGCGAGCCGTGCGGGAAAACAGCATATCAGGGGATGCGCTATGCGGGAAAAACATCAGGGGACGCGCGAGAGTCGCGCATCCCCACACACTATAAGACAAGGCTATTTATATCACGGTTTATCTTATTAACAACAGAATCAATATCATGCCTGGAAGAGAAGACGGTTGTGTTACCAGCATAAATGACGCATTGCTCAGAAGGAGAAAGACAATTAGGAAGATCAATATAAATTAAAGATTGTAGTGGACCAATTAAGGATAGACCCTTGAGGAACGCCTTCATTAGTAGTTGAGGTACTGGAGAGGTTACCTAAAATACCAACCGTCATTCCTCAGTCTAGTGCATAGCTTTTTATTAACTGCAAATCAGGACCTTCTATGCCCATTGACTGGAGTTTAAAGAAAAATGATGTTGAGAATGATGGAACCGAAAGCTTTGGTAAAATCGACGAAAACGAGCCTAAGAAAATTGCAATGTGTACACCCGGCCACAAAAGTTTACGGACCACGGGATCTCAGGAAACCTTCAATTTCCGAGCAGCATGTAGCAGTAGCCAGTAAAAGTGCATACGGCAATGTTGTTAGCATATTCTAGTCGAAGCCCGAAATGCAAGTACCAGGCTGCGTTGTGAGGTTACGGAAATATTAAGCTTTTTCTCAGATTTCATGGTCCGTAATATTTTGTCGTCGGGTGTATATGTGCCGCTCTTCGATGAACCTCTTTCCCGCCGATGGGGGTCACTGTAGACGCGGGACTGCGAATGTACCGCTCTTCAATGAAACTCTTAGACACCGACTTGGAGCACTGGGTGAGTGCCAATCAGTCTGTGCTGGCCTTCAGTGAAGCTCTTTGATTTTAACGACTCAATGGGTATACGCCAGTAGGTGTGTGCCACTCTACCATGAGAATAAAGGTCCTTCAAATTTTTACGATGATGGGCGCTATCGAAACCACGTCACGCGGGTTCCTCAATGGCAGCAAACCGACGCTTTAGCAGGCGGCACCACAAATGCACTGGGTGTACGCGCCGCTTTTCAACGAACTTCTTTCGCGCCAACGCTTTAGCGAGCCACGTACGCCACGAATGCACTGGGTATGTGCTGCTCTTCAACGAACCTCTCGCAAACTTGGATCACTGTATACGTGACACTGGATGTGCGGAAAGCGAGGGAACAGTTCTCAGCGTTCGCTGGCACCGGCGCGCCACGCCACGCTCGTCTCGGAGGCCACGCGCGGACTTCTCGGCAGCGCCACCAGATGGCGCGGGGAGTTCAGAAATGCGGTTGTTTGCTTTAAATCAGGGGTACAATCAGGACTCGACGGGAACTAAAGGTCAGTGGGTCGCGTCGCATTGGGCACTCACGGGAAGACTACAAATTAAGCTGTGCAGGGTGATATGGGCTGGACTCTAGTTTTGAAGTGAGGGAAGCTCGCAGTAAAATTGAGTATGAAGAACGGCTGAGGAATGTGGAAGAAAGTAAATGGGCTGGGAGAGTGTTGAGGTATCTGTACAGGAAAAACATTGATTCACAGTGGAGGAAAAGAACTAGGAAGCTTACCAGCAAGTATGCGGCCTGTAGGGTGGACAACACAGCAACAAAGAAGGTCAAGTGGAAAGTCAGAGAGGCTGAAATAATCTCATGGGTGGCGGCAATGGAAAAGAAACCTGCCACGAGTAACTACTTAAGAGGAAAAAACGAAAACAGGAAAGGAACAATTTATGATAACTCGAAGGAAAGCTCATTACTTCTCGAAGCGAGGTCGGGATGCCTTAGAACACGCACCTATAAAGCGAGATATAAGAAGGAAGAAGAAGCATGTGCTTGCTGAAGTAAAGTTAGGGAAACTATGGAGCATATTTTATTAGAATGTGAAGACGTCTATCCAGCGGTAGATTTAGGCACCACTGGCCTCCTTGAAGCCCTTGGGTTGAGCGGGAGCAGTGGTAAAGCAAACATGTCCGTAATAGGCATTAGTAAGAGGCGAGTGGAGGATTGGTAGAAGAAAAGTAGGGAAAGTACAAAAAGACGGAGACGTACAAAACCACAGTTCGCAATAGGGGATCAGAAAATTTGAGTGTGGTAGTTCAATTTTTTCTTTTTTTATTGTTTAACCTAGTAAGGACATTAGGCAGTATAATAGCAAGAGCGCGCGCGTGTGTGTGTGTGTGTGTGCGCGTGTGCGTGCGCGCGTTTCCTTGGTTTGCTCGTTTTCGTGTTCTTATTGTACACGATGTTTTCATCAATAAAAGTCATTTTGTCATGCAAGCTTGTTACTGATTAATTGATTGATTGATTGATTGATTGATTGATTGATTGATTGATTGATTGATTGATTGATTGATTGATTGATTGATTGATTGATTGATTGATTGATTGATTGATTGATATGTGAGGTTTAACGCACCAAAGCAACACTGGGACAGTGAGAGATGCCGTAGTGGAGGGTTCCAGAATAATTTTTGACCAATCCACAGGAATCTTTGACGTGCACCTAAATCTAAGTTGATAGTTTTTGTTTGCTTGTTTCTTTTTTTAAGTTCCACCTATACTTATTTAATGGCTTTGGATGTATAAATAAGCACTTATATTTCCTGTTCTTCTATATACGGTGCGCAGGTATACAGCCGTGCAGCTTTTCTATCACTGTATGCTGATATTTGTTTCAGTGGGGAAAGCATATACAGAGAAAGGGGGACATGTGGCTCGTACAGGTCAATCTTTTCCAACGCTTTCGCCGGTCCCCTAGGCAGCCGTATTCTCTACCTGTTGTCTAAATAATTAATCCTATTGTAACGTACTCTACCGTATACCAAGATGAGCACGAGTTCATTGCTTGTGTTACTCTGCAGACGCGTACGTCGTTAAATGTGGGCATGACACTGAGTGAAAAGGTGTGCTTCAGTGTGCACTGAGTTACACGGTGAAAAATACACTCGAAACACGACGTCATCATAGCGGCTTCGGCACTGATATTAAACCAGTAAACCGGTTTTCCAGAAGAGGTGACAATGATTAAGTCCGCTTGCAATGGTACGTTGAGACTAGAAATCCCTGGCTGGCTCTAGTAGTCCTGACTTGCACAGCTACTTAGCTCACTTCCAGATATCAAACGCAATGCGAAGTAAGAACGGTTTTTTATACCAATTAGAATAACCACGAGCTATTTTGTCTCCATCTTCGAGCTGCGCAACCAAATTAGCTTGGAAGGGATGCAGTATTGAGCATAACGTACCGTATTTGTTATGGGCCACATCCCGACATCGGTTTCTGTAGAGGAGTTTTTTTTATGTAAACGCCCACTCACAATAATCTGTGAGCGGGTCAGCTCTATAGGGGTCCGCAATGGTTAGAAGACTGAAAACTACTAAATTAACTGATGAGCTTCCGTCGCTTTGTGATCGGTTGGTATAGAGTTAATTAGACATAGCAGGTAGTCCAGCAATATTCTTGTGTTATTTCCCGCCATGAATGAACTGCGCTTAAGTCATTATTTTTAGTACGCGAAAAGGTTTTCAGCGACACTGCGACAACACTTTTACCCCCCCCCCCCCTTTCCCCCCTGAAAGGATGCTTCACCTAAGATATATTTATGATGCGGCGAAAGCAGACTTTCGTACAAGCCGTCAGTAGTAAGCGTGGAACGTTGCCTCCGACGCTTGCTTGCTAAAACAAAGACACGTGACGTGTGACTAACCGCAACCGCTCATTAAAGGATGAAGTAAGTACGTAGTCATAGCGGCTGCTAACAGGCACCTTGATCACTTCATAATTGTGCAGGTAGTGATACTGAAAAGAAGCCGTGCGCAGGACTTTCACATGTGCCATTTCTTGAGACAAACTTCTTTTATGCATAACTCGCAAAAAGTACCAAAGAAACATTTTTTTTTTAATTTTCTCGGTCTATGCAAGAAAATTACAAGTTGCTTTCATTAATATTGTGCATTAATGTGTAAGGTTACAGTGCATGGAGTCCGAAAAATGGACAAGACGACTGAAAATTTGTTTTCTTGTTGCTGCTGGTGTTGCTGGTCTCATTGTCGCTGTTGTCCTCAATGCAAATAACGATTACAAGTGCTGTACGCTGACAACAATGTCATCAACAACAACAAAAGAAAAAGGAATAAAGGGAAAAATGGGTAAATGACGTGGCAGCTAGGCGCATGGATTTTCGATAAAAGCCCGCTTTGCGAGAGGTTTCCGATGTACGTGTCGACAGCAAAAATTTTATTCAGTTTGATTACCTACACCTGCAAAACAAAGTACACTGATGTAATTTGTATCGCGTAAATGTCTGACAACTGACACTTTCCACCACAGTGGCGTTGCACACAGCACCGCCACATTACAAGCATCATCATCAGCTCACACCCTCACACCCTCCAGCGGTCCAGCGCATCGCAGCAGTTTGTAGTTTGGGTTTCCATATCCGGGCAGGGACTGCGCATTGCAGGAACTCGTAATAATGGCAAATTCAGTGCGTTTGCTAACTAATGTGTCTCGATCTGTGCCTCGTAAACTGCTTCCCGTAGGAACAACCAGCACGCCGCGAAAGGTAATCCGTCCGTGCCTCCGTGCCGGACTCCGGATATGCAAAGTGCGCATGTGCAGCGGCGCAGGACGATTCTAAGGTCAGCCGGAAAATTGAGCAGCAAACTCCCCGAATTATCTAAATAAGCGACCGTGTCGGGTCTTATCATTTGGAGCGCATCTTCCTTGTCCCGCGCGGAGGTGTAGTTGCCCTATGATCTCTTATCAGCGCATGCATTCCTTATCTGCGAAGCAGACGCCTTGCCCGATCGCCAGCGCTCTATCGTGGTGTGTTTGGGTTGTGCGCATAGTTCGAGCAAAAGTACGCAAAGCTGAAGTTATCAAATTCGTGATTGCCCTCACTGCGAAGTAAAAAAAGAAAAACTTTCGCATTATAAGAACGCCCGTGATGCGTGTTGCGGGCTCCCGTCGCCGAAGCATCGCCGTCGTTCTGTAGATATACACGCCTAATGAAAAGCCTGTGTGATATCACAGGTTTTTACTAACTCTGGCACGTTCAGTCAAGTGCCGAATTCGAAACGTTATCCTGCGGATTTCCGTCACTCTGCAGAAACTTGGCATGGAAATAAAAGCTTAAAACATTTAAATTATATTTCTGGGCTTTTATCGTGCCAAAACGACTTCATTACGAGTCACGCCGTAGTGAGGGGCTCCGGATTAATTTTTACCGCCTGGGGTTCTTTAATGTGCACCCAATGTATTAATGCACGGAACACGAGCGTTTTTTGCATTCCGCTTCCGTATAGTAATTCAAAGCCGTTTTACATGTGGGAATTAAACTATTTTATAACAATGACAACAAAATGAATTAAAATAAGAAAATCTTTCAGGAAATGAGTGCGTTATGAAATCAAGCTTGGTGTCCTGACCACAATAAAAGCTGTGCAAAATTTTGCTTGCACTACATTGCTATCACATATTGCTACAACAATAAATGTGCCTGTGTGTGTGCATTTTTCTTGACCAAAGGCGTTTTGCTTCGTAAAATTGAAAGTGGTGTTATTTTTATTTGTCTTCAGTACTTTTCAGGGCAGGCACAGCCTCCACATGCGACAGCAAAGGCAAAATATGGAGGTCGCTTTATGGTTACAGTGCTACCTGGTGATGGAATCGGCCCTGAACTGATGAAGCACGTTCGTGAAGTTTTCAGGTAGATTGCTTCCAGCATATTGCCACAATCTTCCTGGGCCTCCATAGACACACCCAATGATTCGTCAAACATAAATTCTTAAAAACAGCGCAGGGTGATAAAAAATCGGTTACTTTTCTGCAGAACATTATGCCTGTCGGCATCAGAAATTCTGTAATATTCATTGGCAAACTTGTTAATCAATTCAATATAAATAATTATGGGGACTTTATTTATTTACCTTAAAGCACATGACTCGCACTTGCAGAGTTGAAGCCAGGCAGTGCACATGGTGTGTCAACCAAGTAAAAATCCAGAAACTACATTGAAGTGAAAGTCACAAGAACAAACAATGAACGGTCTCACACTGCTCTTGGACAAGATTGAACAAAATTTCCTTTAGATGTTCATTTTTGTGACTCACTAGCATGTCTAACTTCAACCTGTACAACTGTACTAGCCCCAACCCTAGCCATTCTGAATATAGGTCTGGCATAATCTACTGATTCCTTTTGCTCAATTCTTTTGCTACCTTATCACCCCTCACTCATGACAAGCTGATCCTGGTGACTGCGTAGGCAGAGCACTGTTCAGACTACCAATGAAGTGTGAAAGGGAAAAGAATTGGAATAGATACCATTACATTATGTTGGCCTAGCACTATACTGTCAGCAATTCGCAATGATCATTGCGAGTTGTTGCATTCATAACGGAATGTTTTGTTGATAATGATTAATTTGTGAAGTCGCAAAGCCATTTGGAGCCAGAAGGACAATATTCAGCCGAATATATGTACTGCCCATCATTCCTATGCTGGCTTAACCACTATATGTTTGCACCTCCCATAGACACCATAGCGCTCGAGTGCTCTCTCATACTATTTGTTCTTTTTTAGAAAACTACACTAGTGCAAAGTTCGCTCTAGTCGTTTTTGTAAAAAACTATGATTTCAACAGAAGTGCACAGATCAATCTTGTAAATAATGTCACTATGTTACAGCAAACTATAAGGCAGCACTGACTGTATCACATACATGTAAGCCAGTTTGGAAAAAAGATCACGAAGAGGCACTGAGGCAAACTGTCAGTGCCCTGAATCAATCAATCAATTCCCCACCTGCCTTTCAGCTTTGCGTAAGCTAGGTTAGCATAGCAACAAGGTGTTCATGGTGACAAGTCATAGCTACAAGACAGGAAAACAAGAAATTTCAAAATCCAAGTTGGGGGACAGCTGTTGCTGCCAGCGGTGTTGCCGAGTTGTTGCTTTGGTGGTCTTTCATTGTAAGTTGGCCATTTCACCTTGTCAAATTTCGTGCATGAAAAACACAGGCCTACTGCTACGAATTTGTATGTGTGTGGTAAATGTGTGCTAAAGTCTGTGTGCTGCCATTCCCTGTGGCTAGTCATTCCACACAGACAGTGCTGCATACTTTACTTATTATGAGGTCATACTATGTCCGCAGCAAGGATCAATATAAAATGCAGCATTATGATTTGTCAGTTATCATGTAGCACTTGCTTTTAGCAGTTACTTGCATTACATGTGTTCCTCCTAGCTTCATGAGCCTGTATGTAAGAAATGCTTTGATAAATGCTCATGTGCTTGGAAATTCAGGGCCAGATTCACACGACCTCCGTCCTGTAAGTACACCTTGTGATACACAGGTTTGCAAGGACACACATAAGTAGCTGATAAAAAAAGTACCATGGTATAACTCCCAAATTGGAACATAGCATTTCAAGCTGACTGTTTCCACAGGCATAGCATGGCTTCACAGTAACTTATGCACACTGGACTGTCTGTGTCTGACAACTAGCCATAGGGCACCAGCTAGTAATATAGTGAAAAAGGTGATAGCCAGATAGCCAGGGCAGCAGCAAACCATTACCTTTACTTCATGCAAGGTAACTTTTGTGAAACTTTGGTGAGATATAATCTCATAGCGCTTTAGCATTTGACTCCAAGGACAAATGCAAAATCAAGGCATTTTATTGGTCCAAGAAGTTTAGCCGACGGTTGTGTACACAGTCCGGATGTACACGGACATATGAACACGAGACCTGTGTAGTTTTCTGTATCAGTTCTAAGGCAGCATTGTGAGGTTCATGCATATAGTATAGCAATGTACCACTTGTGCTCTACTGCTTTCAGATATGGTGGTGTGCCTGTGGATTTTGAAGAGGTTCATCTTGACTCTACCCAGGATGATCTGGAGAACGTTGATGAAGCCATCACGGCCATCAAGAGAAACGGCGTTGCCTTGAAAGGTTTTTAAATGTTTGTCTTTGTCTCAACACAACACATTTGCCTTATCTTATAACACAACACATTGTGTCTTTATTGCGCCGTCTCTGGTCGGCCCCCGTATTCATGCTATGATTCTTTTAGTGCACAATACTTACAAGCAGGACCTGTTAATGTTAATTTCACTGGATTATAAACGTGGGTGTCCCGTATAAATGTGAGTTGCAAAGCATATGTGTTGAGAGCTCTTCACATAAGTATTTGCTTATTAGTAGAGAGATATCTATGTAAGCTACTTATTACAAACAAATAATTCTTGAGGCTAGAGTAGCTGTAAAAGTGTAGAGCATATCGTCTTAGTGCAGTAGTGATGAAAAATCAGAATCATCAACAGAACTGTGAATGAAAGACCAGACAGATGTACCGAAAAAACTTTAATGAGACATGAGGACCTGCAAGGTTGCCAGCCCGGGCTCAGGCCACCCGGGCTCAGGCCACCCGGGCTCAGGCCACCCGGGCATTATGTGCGGTGAGACATAGCCTTTCCACCACTGCCCAGGCCCGCTGGATTGCCCATAGTTAGTCATATAGTTCCAAGCTAGTCAGAGCACTTAGCCATCGCTCCTCGAGAAGGTCCATTTCTATGTTGTCCTCTACATATATTGATCTGATCTTTGTGCATTCTTTATTGGGTGACTTTCTTTATTGGGTGAACTTGTGCCCAGAAAGCAAAGTGACACTCTAGTGACAATGGCAGCAACAGGCACACTCAGCAATCATCGACTTTAATTTCACGGGTCAAGTTCATCTGCTATTTATGCATGTATCACCTTCATTATAGCGTAATTGTTGGTACCTGTGTAAATTCTATAATGTATAACATAATTTACGTTGCATGTGCAGTCTGATTAGACATATTTCTTTTGTCATAGAATTGGCAGTAATGATCAGGAAATATTGTATACAGCAGGCACGTATTCCGCCAAGCCAAAACTTGATAACAGTGATAATCCAGTGCAACCGGTCACTGGCGAAAAGCAGAACAATGTATGTATTGCAGTTCTCAAGCCCTGTCTTTGCCTCTAGCATTTGTTGCAATCAAGAACACTTCTCTCACATTTCTCGTGTTATGGCTTCATCTTGTTTGCAGAATGTTCAAAATATCTTAACTGTAGCATTCCGTCTTTAGTTGTATTCTTTCATGTTTGGTGCTTTGGCAGCATGTTTGTGAACACATTGTTTCTCTTGGAAGGCAACATCGAGACGAGGCACAACTCGCCCACCTCCAAGTCCCGCAATGTAGAGTTGCGCCTACGGCTGAAGCTTTTTGTCAATGTGATTCACTGCAAGAGCCAGCCCGGTGTTCCGACTCGCCACAACAACATCGACATCGTGCTGATACGGCAAAACACAGAGGGAGAATACAGCTGTGCTGAGCATGAGGTCAGTTCTCTGCAACATCTTTGCCTCGCTGCATTGGCTTTGTCAGTGGAGCATGTAGGAGGGCACAAAGACCATAAATCTGCAGATGGGGTAGGCACTGACTCAACTGAAAATTTGTTAGAAACAGACATGCTAGACATACTGTAGAATCCACTGTAATGTCACCATTAGAATGTGTGTACCTGGCACAATAATGGTGATCAGGTGCAAGACTGTCAAGTTGATCATACATTTTATTAAACAGCTAGCCACTTATTTTAGTGCTGTCCCACCATGTTGGCTGTGATACAAAGGAAGAAAAATTGCAGGCTTTTGAGCTAAACGCAGTAGACTCCATGGAATAAATGTGGGAAATGCCTATCTGCCACATTATGTGCCCTTTTTCTGCCACTCGGAAGCAGTACAGTGGAGCCTTGCTTTAACAGTGTTGCATATGACACAAAAATGCTTTCATTTTATCCAACATTTGTTATAAGCATATATTCTGATATATGCTGATATTGGTGGGAAAAATTTTATAATTGCTTCATTACATTCAATAATTCGTTATATCTGTGTTTTATTGAAGTTTGACTGCAATAGACAACCTAAGAGACCCCTGCATGTAGTATAGTAATTGATCCCTGTATTGTTGTGGATTCATCTACTGAACACTACACTTCCCACTCCTAAATAAGGAGGGCAGCACTGGCACCCAGTTGAAGTGGCCATTGTGCCTCACTAACCCATCTTGGCAATTCCTGAGTCAGAATTTTGTACCAAGGCTCATTTATAGTCTACTCAAGACAGCAGTGTAGAAATTAGTGACACAAAACAATTGATAAACTGATTACTATTACTGTAAAAAAGACTATTGATAGTTATTGACAGCACTGCTGATAGCATTACAGTTTTGCTATGAAACTATCGATAGTTTGACAAGAACTATTGACTACTACGAATAGTATTGCGAAAGTTCGCTATTGACAGTGCAATCATTAGTTTTGTATTTCCTGGCTAGTTATATAACCAGAAAATTTGCAATAACTGACCATCAGTAACACTCGGTTCATGCACTTGGGAACAGGAAAATGTTACCAAGTTTATGTTGCAATAGAACATGTTGTGGCACTAGTTGGTTCATAGCTTTCAGAAGATAAAGTGCCAACAGAGACAGCACAGTAAGAAAGAACAAACACAGGAAAAGGCGCTTCCTGTCCTTGTTCTTTCTTATTGTGCTGTCTCTGTTGGCGCTTCATCTTTCGAAAGTTATGTTGCAATGTTTACGTGTGGTATGTCGCGTGATATTGCATTATTGATAGCGCACTATAAATAGTGCTATTGAGAGTGCACTTGATATTACTATCTTTGATAATGACTAAACTGCTAATAGTATCAATAGTACTATTGATAGTTGTACATCACAAGTGAAAATACATCTATCAAGCAGCTTTTTATATAGGAATCTCTGCTTAGCCAAGTGGCAGTGTTGTCCTAAGTACACTCATGAAAGCCAAGGAAAAGTCATATGTCTTGACCACTTTGTGAATACAGAAGCAAGGCTCAGAAGCAACAAGGCCCACATGATTGTAAATGCCCTGATAGATAAAGCTGCAATATAATGCTTTCAGGTAACAGTTTATTCTGTGGATTTAAAGCTTAATTTCACCGCATTCCTTACATCTTCAGAATCATAAAAAGCGTACAGCTGCAGAGAAGAATACAAATTTTCAATGCTTTCTTGAGTTTTGTCAAGTTTACAGAATGTGGCCTCCATGTGAAAACTCACTACAGGAACATCCGATATCACATCTACTATTTCATGTCCAGTGGAATTGGAAAGCACCTATCCAGCCACTTGAAAATTATGCCTGGTGCAATACATTGTGAAAAACAATGAAAGAAGTGAACTGACTGCATACAGCAACGTACTCACACTGAGCTAAAGAAAATACCCAACTGTCTATCGTTGCACCCATTTTACTAAAACGTTTTGCGCATTTTATTCAAGCTTACAGTACAATTCCAATTGGAAGTGTTTCAGGATGTATGCAAGACATTTTAAATATCATTATATTAATCAGTGCTATTTCTGTGCACAATCTGGGCGTACACAATTCTGTACACAGTGCCTTAAAGAGTTAATATAAACTGGTTGAAATTTCATGCATTATGAGTGAGGACAAGAAGGGGAACCCAATTGGGGCTAGATTTTTTTTCGTTATGACCTGTAACCAAAAGACAATGTCATGCTTTATGCATCGTATAACACAATGCGTTACATCATACTATGCATTCTATCGCATTTGCAACGCCATATATTGTATAACATTTTAAACTGATAAACTGGGCCAGATGCACTGGTGCAGAACCACTGAAGTGTCTCCACCTGTTCTTTCTCCCATGTCCTTTTCCATGTATATTAGAGCGTTCCAGGTGTAGTGGAGAGCCTGAAGCTGATAACAAGGAACAAATCAGAGGAGATTGCACGCTACGCTTTTGAGTTTGCACGACAAAATGGCAGAAAGAAGATAACAGCTGTTCACAAGGCCAACATCATGTGAGCTGTTTTGTGTGGCGCTATTCTTAGCATTGTTGGTAGCATGTTCAAGAACTGCATGCAATACATATCGGTATTGCATGCAACATGTTCATGCTGCACTGAGATTTACCTATGTTCTTGACTGTATCTGGGCCAGGTTCTACATGGCGATCGGATGTTACTGCAAAGGAGCATACAGATGGCATAGCATTAAATTATTTCAGAAGATGCAGCTATGTCAGTAAATATCATAAAGTGGCCTTGTGGTGAAATGAAATTGATTGTATGCATAGTGAAGTGTTGTTTATAGTGCGTACATAGCATTCACAAAACTGTTGCCACTCTGGCTGTGTTACAAGAGCAAAACGCAGGTAACAAATGCAAAGTGCTGCAATGTATATACAGTATGTGTCATATTTCATGCGTCATGCATGACATAAATTATGACAAAGTGTCCACAGGGTGGTCATACCAGTGTGCTTACTGCAGTGCGGTGCATCTTGAACTTCACTGCCCTTTGACTTGCTCACAGGCATGTCTGTTGTTTTAAAAAATAATGTATGCACAAAAAACAACAAGATTTCATTTTGAACCTCTAACAGTTAAAAGCCTACTG
Source organism: Dermacentor andersoni (assembly GCF_023375885.2). Classification (NCBI taxonomy): domain Eukaryota; kingdom Metazoa; phylum Arthropoda; class Arachnida; order Ixodida; family Ixodidae; genus Dermacentor; species Dermacentor andersoni. The sequence goes on along the minus strand of NC_092819.1, from coordinate 91,133,870 downwards.
CATTTCAGTTTTCAAACATTGTTAAGTGTATTGTAAGTCTGAAACAGTTTGTGACCAGTGAGTACAATGATGCCCCAAGCATGAAATGAAGTGAGGTGATATCAGTCTACATATATTGAAGGCAGTAAGGTCAAAGGAGGGCTCGACATACATCACTCCTATCTGTTTTCAGTTTTCGTTGGAAACGTCTTACCAAGCATCTCACTCAGTCTTCAATAGACATTAAAGGTACACCTCTAAGAAGACCACTGCATACCCCCTTGAACTCTGTTGAGGACCAGTGCACTTCTGCACATACCACGCTTTGAGAAATGTTGCCTGTATCTTTTACAATGCGTGCTGCTGAAGATTACTTCTGGGTGCAGCATTCAGTTTGTTTTGTACTGAATGAGTCACAACCACATGTCGTCTGCGGCAAAACAGGACCAAACAATGTGTTATCTCAGTGAAAGGCACGGTAGTGTCAGCTGACACTGTCAGGCAACAAAATACTGTGTGCATCATGTCTTGCTTGGAACTGTGACAAATGGCTCCACCATTCCAGTTGCTCACAAGATCTACATTTCCTGGCCTGCATTGCACTTCCAATTTACTCTGAATGAAACGGGCAAATAGTGCACCCAGGCATAGTTGTTGACACTGTACGCAGTGAAGTGCTGCTTCTGTGAGAAGTCTCAGCATGAATGAGCCAGCAGTTCAGCCAGAAGAACTGTTTATACATGTCTCCCTTATGTACTCTACATTAGTTATATGGCATAACTTTGAACGTAGGAAAATGCACTTTTCATCACGCCGTCCACATGCACTGACCGTGGTCTTTACAGGAAACTCTCTGATGGCTTGTTCCTCAAGTGCTGCGGAGAGGTTTCAAAGGACTACCCTGAGATTGAGTTCGACAACATGATAATTGACAACTGCAGCATGCAGGTCAGTGTAATCTCGTTGCCAAGGCTTGTAGTAGATACTGTCACTTAACAGCATGTGGTATTCACTATTTGAAGACCAGTGTGTGTGTGTGTGTGTGTGTGTGTGTGTGTGTGTGTGTGTGTGTGTGTGTGTGTGTGTGTGTGTGTGTGTGTGTGTGTGTGTGTGTGTGTGTGTGTGTGTGTGTGTGTGTGTGTGTGTGTGTGTGTGTGTGTGTGTGTGTGTGTGTGTGTGTGTGTGTGTGTGTGTGTGTGTGTGTGTGTGTGTGTGTGTGTGTGTGTGTGTGTGTGTGTGTGTGTGTGTGTGTGTGTGTGTGTGTGTGTGTGTGTGTGTGTGTGTGTGTGTGTGTGTGTGTGTGTGTGTGTGTGTGTGTGTGTGTGTGTGTGTGTGTGTGTGTGTGTGTGTGTGTGTGTGTGTGTGTGTGTGTGTGTGTGTGTGTGTGTGTGTGTGTGTGTGTGTGTGTGTGTGTGTGTGTGTGTGTGTGTGTGTGTGTGTGTGTGTGTGTGTGTGTGTGTGTGTGTGTGTGTGTGTGTGTGTGTGTGTGTGTGTGTGTGTGTGTGTGTGTGTGTGTGTGTGTGTGTGTGTGTGTGTGTGTGTGTGTGTGTGTGTGTGTGTGTGTGTGTGTGTGTGTGTGTGTGTGCGTGCGCGCGCGCGCGCATATGCAACAACTATGCAACTTATTTAAGATTCATGTGGTGGCAATGCTAAATTAAAAGTTTTGCAGATGAAGTTGCCAGTCAATTCAGTCTTGCATGTTATCATCTACAGTCTCCTAGTAAGCTCAAATGGCAGAGTGATTGCCTTAGAAACGTGCAATCAGGGGTTCGAACCCCTTAACTGGGTTGGATTTGATTTCATATGTGAAATTTGCTTTTTGAGGGTGCTGAAATCAGTGGCTCTTTGTAGCAATATTTCAATACATTCCCGTCAGCAGCGACTTTTCTTCACTTGAGACTTCCGCCACCTTATAGATTTCTGCAGGACAACCTATAGTTTAACAAAATTTCACGTTATAGCGTTTTGCTTGCAAAGTGCTTGCAAAGTTCTTCCAAAAGCTATAAAGTAACATGTCCAATGTGCACATGAGCAATATGCAATGAAGAATTTTGTGGGTCCTGCACACACACTGAGTTTTGATTTTAGTGTTACGGGCTTTAAGTGGCTTTGCTTCAATCAAAATTTGACCTTGCTGCTTATTTTGTCAGAGCAGCTAGAAATAAATCGTCAAATGAGCTCTTGCTTAGTCTCATTGCACTTGGAGGACAAAGTGTCAGTGATGGATTGTCATAATTATTGAGATCAGCTACCCATTATAACAGTGCTAGGCCTAATAAAAGATTCTATTGTTGCTGCAAAAGTGCTTTGATTTCTATCTACGAGATGGTGCTGCAGCATTTATTATTGGCCCCGCACTTCAATTGCGGAACACACAGCTAATAGCTTCCTGAAGGATGTGTTTAGCAGGGCTGTAGCCATTTTTCACGTATCTATGTAAAAGTTTAAAACATACTGTGCTAAAATTGTTTGTTGACGCCTGTTTTTTGCAGCTTGTGTCAAACCCATCACAGTTTGATGTACTCCTTCTGCCCAACCTGTATGGGAACATCCTAACCAACATCGCCTGTGGCCTTGTTGGTGGACCAGGCATCACATCTGGGAGGAACTATGGCCATGATTATGCTGTGTTTGAAACGGTCAGCACACACTCTTTTCTGAGCAGTCATTCAAGATCATTGCACTCTGAACCCAATGCAGCAAATGAAGGGCTTGAGTAACACAGAACACTCAGTATGCCTTTAATTAGGAATCAGTATCAAGTGCTTCCCATGATTATCGTAGACATTTGCACTGTTTGGATAGCTTTTACCAAAACCGATTTTCGTTCGAGATGTTGCTATTGCTGTGTGAACCCATGTAAAAAGAGTCCAAGCAGAAGTTACAATAGACACAGTGGTGTTACAATGAATTCAGCTTGAAGTTAGTCTAGTCACCTAGGTCTTATACATTATTGTCATTGGGCCACATGTCTACAATTGCACATGCATTGCCTGCATCTGAGAATAGCCATTAACAAAGATAACTATACTTAAAAAACATATTTCATGTTTCTTATTTAAGGCATCCCATCTAAGAATTTGACCTCCACACGAAACCACCAGATGACAAAAACAAGGAAAGCATGTGTCGGGGTACGCATTAACCGCAGGCATCAACCGTGATGCCTGTGGTTGAAAGGATGTTCCACATCGCGGCTGTCATATTTTAGAACGATGCTGGCTAGCTCTTCCAGGGCTAGGTTTAATACATGTACACAGTTGCCCAAGTAAGTGGACAGAGGGCAGCTGCCACCATAGCTCAATTTGTAGATCATTGCATGCATTTCATGGTGGTGGTTTCAGCTCCTATGTTCAGTAGGTTGCCCATTTTTCTCAATTTTATTTCTTTCCCTTTATTAAGAGTATAAAGCCCATTGAAAACTTAACCCTTTGATGATGGCACATTAAATACTCCCCCCTCCCCCCCACAAATAAATGTTTTCTATCTAAATGGCAAAACAGAGAATAAACATAATCAACACAACAAAAAAATAATTTACGGCAACTTTTTCAGCAATAGGGGGAAACCACAAGCAGAAAACTGAAGGTGGGCTTCAGCCCATGCCACCTATCGCATTGTTTGGAATTTGTACAGACAGCTCTTGTCATATGTGAACCATAGGTGTACATTTCATTTGCTTTACATCACGTGTGTGACACTACTGCAGCTGGACAGCAACCATTGGTCTGTCTTGCCTGACTGAGCTTTCAAAAGAATGCGAGTCGCATGCTGAGCTTCATCTGCTTTGTTCTGTGTACCTTCTCTAAACCAACTAGTGATGCTTGCATCCTGTCATTCAGCGTTGGCCAAAAACATTTATTCAGAAACTTTGTATACAATACCAAAACTTGGTAAGAAAAAAAAAATTTTCTGATATGTTGCCTGTGGTCAACATTCGTCATTAAAGGGTTAACTGTGATTCATAATTATTTCAAAAACTTAATTCAATAACTAGGCCACAACTTAGCACCACTAATTCTCTCAGTATACAATAGCATACTTGGATTGTGATGTCCCTACAGCTTCATGTGTGTACGTCATGGGTGACCTTGCACACTCTCATTTATCAAAGTGATGTTTCTACATCTCGTGTCTCTTATAATAAACTTGCAGTTCCGTGCACACTGTGATGATGCTTGCGCATGCTCAACACACCTAGAGTTTTCTGTTAGATACCTCCAAAGCGGATGAAATGGGCCTAAAATGTGTAAATCAATGAGTGACTGATAGGAAGATTTGAACCTCTGTATTACAACACAGCAACCCAATACTACTCTAACCATTAGGCCACAACCACGCGCACGGTTTCCCTGTGCCAAAGTCACTCTTTGAAACATCTGACACATGCATTACATGCCATATTCTCACATTCTTCCCTTGTGATAGCTAGCGTTTTGAAATGCTGTGTTAAACTGCGCTGGCTTCAAGACTGCGCCGCATTTTTTCCTCAGACATAGCTAAAAAGTGTGCGAGGCCTGCCTATAATGCTTTCTCAGTCAAAAAAAAAAAATTATGTTCCCCAGTGCTTTCCTTGGCTTCATTGACTCCTAGCATCGTCTGGTTGTTACTAAAATATCAAGTCCCTTGTTCCTCTTATTCTTCTTGCTTTTGATTTCACCAGTGTCACAAGATCAGTTTAAGCGGGCTACAAGGGCTGAATAAGATGACCAAGGTGCGAATTGCGGGAGACGTGGTAAGAGAAGAATAAATGAGTAATGGTGACATGCAGCTGCCTCCTCCATGTGCTCATGTTATGCGTGGTTTTATTACAACAGCTATCATCATGCTTGATGTGCATTAGAAAAAAGTGCCAGAAGTTGGACACACATAAGTGGCGTGATGGCTGCTTCGTTTCGTGGTGTTTGTTATGGTGTCTTTGACCGTACTGATTTACGCCAGGCAAGTCCTTGATGTGCATAGCAAATGACGATAGCTCGTGATAGCGACAATAGCTGGGGATCAAGAAATCTTTTGACTCATGGGCACTCAATAAAGTGAGGGCACGAACGGCCACCTGAAGGAGGGATGCCATAAAAGAACCTGTGAAAAAAACCTGTCAACCACGTGACAGCTGTTACGTGTATCAAGGACTGCCTTTTCTGGCTGGAACTTTTCCAAACTCTTGAGCTACAAGTAGCCCAAAATGGGTTGTGCTGCCTTTGAAACAAGTGACTTTGTTCCTGCACCTAAAACATTATCGAAGGTTGGAAGCACGGAAACCATGTTTACGAACTAAGGGGAGACATTGAAACTTTCAAACATCTTACAGTGTTTTACAACACTTCTGTAGTTGCACTCCTAGGCTGTCATACCCTTCCCAATACTGAGTGAAGAATGCAGGCTATTTATTGCAAGCGCACTAATGTCTGTCAGTGGAACTTGAAACCTCAGGGAGCCTTTTCAAATGAACCATTCTACACCATCAAGTGTTGTGCGCAGAACATGCGTGTGGGTGAGCCTGCCTTGAACATAGTATGGTGAAAAATTGCTAAAAGCAGGGCTCTGATCTGATTCAGGGGACACGCAACACCGGAAAGTCAATTGCTGGCAAGAACATTGCCAACCCTTTGGCCATGATGAATGCAAGTGTCGACCTGCTGGATCATTTGGGGTAAGCCTGCTCTGGAACTGGGCACAATTGCAATTGTACATGACGAATGGTGCCATCCAGAAATTTCAGAATGTGCCTGCCTTTAGGGCAGCTTCTTCAGTGGTATCCACAGGTGCATGAGAGAAGTACCAGCCAACTTTAAAATGTCTGCTCACTGTAGCACTGCCAAATAAATGTCTAAACTTTGTTGCAAGCAAGAGCATTGCTAAAATGTTAGTCCTATTTTTCTTTCCCTTTTTAATTGAGCATAACATTTTTTTTTTTTTTTTCAGATTGAAGGACCATGCAACTGTGATAAGACATGCAATCGACAAAACTCTGAATGTTGACAAGGTATGTTAAGCGCTTGGAAAAGTTAATCAAGCCGGTGTATTGTTCAGGACATACGTTTATGGAACCACGAGCGATGTGCATGCAACCTCCTTGCGGCTTAATGCAAGCAACCCAGAATTACTGTATGCAATTCTGCATGTGCTCTCCTGTGTAACGTTGGCATTGTGCCTCTACTTTGGGATATAGTAGTCTTCTTTGTACTGGGTTCATGGGATCAGCAGCTAAGTACACTTGGCATCGTTGGGCGTGTGTTTCTGCTGCAGTGCACAGCTGTGGTGGAAAACAAGGCATGCTCAAAGAGAGAGAGAGAGATGGAGAAAAAAGAAAATAAGGAAATGCAGAGAGGGCAACCAGGTTGCAGCTGGTTTGCTACCCTACACAGGGGAAGGGAGAAACAGGACAAAAAGTGTTATGATAGCAAGCAATCGGGCTGCATTGCAATTGAAAACCAAGGCATCAACTAGCAAGAAAAAGGCTTTATTGCCAGCATGCCTAATTATATAAAATCAGTTGGTGTGGAAGAAAGGAAAGTAGAAAGAGCTTGTGTAGTGTGCATAGCACAATTCCGAGCCGCTAACACTGCAGCCTGCAGCAAAAAGGAAAGGAGCAACAATGTTCACTGTGTATTCAAAGACAGTTGCAAAGGACAGTCATCTTTAAAAAGTTTGGCAGCGCTCCAGTAGCATTCTTGGTAGATGACAGTTCAGTCCATAGTGCAATATTTTTATGTCCAACAATATATTTGCGTCCATGAATAAGCTGTACTATAGCACGATGACAGCAAGATCAGTGCACAGCCTGTGGAAAAGGCCCAAGGTATAATAATGACTGTGCTTATTTCAACTAGGAGAAGTCAATTTGTATGAATGAAGCCTGAATGGTCCTTCTCGGATGACCTAGAGTGACCAAAGCAGTGTGCCATGAAAGCGTTATTTGAACACTCCTAATGAAAACATCTCATGCATATTTTGCAATTCCCATGGGATGCACGAGGTCACAGATGCCTTTCCATTCCCCACGTCTCATGCTTTGAGCTGGTTTTGCTCTCACATTTTTGCGTCGTTTATGCAGGTCAGGCCTGCATTTTCATGCATGCTTTTTTGTGCCTGCTGTCTAGAGTCTAATTCACCTTTGCCAAGAATTGTGCAACTTCATTAACTTGCACAGTTTCAGATATTCTTGTTTCCTTACAAAGGTTCACCAGCATATGTTTCTCGCTGCTGTCATAATTGCTTTGGTAATGCATTCACCCATTCAATATCTTGGTTGTTATTTTTTCATCATGTACCCATAGGTCATCTAATTTATTGTGTGCTACCAGATACATCCCTCTTCTGCGTTTTATGTGCATTTGTTTTATACTTTTATGTTCACCACCTCTCGCATGTCAGTTTCATGCTGTGCATCCTGCTAAGATTTAATCTGATAGCCGTCGGCTGTACTAATAAAGAAAAGATGAAAACAAGCACACAAATAAAAATGAGCATGCTAACACATATTATTATATCATCCAAGGCACATGGTATCAAGTTCTGTAAACAAGAAAAAAAAATTACTTTTCTTAAAATTTTGTTGGTGTTTAAAAAGGTACTCGTCAGTTGTTTCTAATATAGAAAAATGTGGTGCACTTCAAGCCTTGAAATGGTCATGTTGTCACTGGATGATCTCTTCAAAGCAGATATGAAAATCACGCACAAATACATTGTGAACAGTGCTTTTGATGAACATCAAAAGCATTGTTGCCATCGTGCTTTGCTGTTTTCGGACACCATGTTTATTCTCTTTTTTTTTTCAACAGATCCATACACCAGATCTGGGTGGCCAAGCAAGCACTCGAGATGTCGTCAACAACATCATCAAAGATGTGCAAGAGACCACGAGGCTTTAGGCCTTCAACGGATACCTGTGCTGAATTATGTGCATCTACTTACACGTGGTAGTCACGACACAAGCTCTGCTCTGTTGAAGAGGGGGAGATTGTTATTTTTAAGATTTCACAGCCTGGTGCACTTGAATTAGACGTACTTAGCATCCGTGAAAAGCAGTGTTAATGTCGATCAAGTATTCTGTAAGATTATTAAGAAAAGTATTTCTCAAGCAAGAGTGTGGTTAGCCTGGCTGCAAAATGGCAGGTACCGAGGGCTCCTGTTTTGTGTCCTGCTTGGCCAGCCACTGCCCAAGCATCTGGTGGATATGTAATTGTGTCTTCCTTAACAAAGGCAGAATAGGTACATGGGTTTGAGTGAACAGAGCCATAAGTTCGCTTTGTGTTTATTAACACTATTGCAATGATCACATACCCATGTGAAGGCCACTTAATAGTGGAAAAAAAAAAGGGGGGGGGGCTCAGGAAAATTTCTTGTGTCTTAAACTTCAGTGCATCCAAATTACAACATTTGGAAAGTGAATCGTGAAGTTCTTGGTTTCAGAAAACGAAAATGAGTCGGCGTGAATGCACCCAGCGACCCTCAAAGACTGCCACAACACAAGCGTGAGAAAAGTTTAAGTAACTGGTCAAGTGGGCTGTTCAGGTCACGCACAACCTCTGCAATGCCATGCACGAGGTTGTTTCAATCCATGGCCATGGCAGCCACATTCTGATGGAGGCGTAATGCAAAAATGCTTGGCACCATGCTTTGGTTGAGAGAAAGAGAGAAAACAAGGCAGAAAGGTCAGCCAGACAGATGTCTGGTTGGCTGCCCTGTGTAAGTAAGAGGGGTTAGGAATTGAAAGAAAGAAGGAAAAGGCAAAAGGAGAAGGTTCGTTCATGTGCACTGTAGTAGCACTACTGCTAGCAATGGTAGCTAGCAGCACTGCTACTACAGCAGCAACTACTGCGCAATAGTAGTAATACTATGCTTAAAGTGAATGTTTTACTTAGGTGATCAAAATTAATCCAAAGCCCTCTACCGTGGCATCCCTGATAACACACTGAGCACTTTTGGGACATTCATCCCGTAATTTTCAACAAGCTTTGCAGGTCAGGCACGCAGCTCGAGATGTTTTCAAGACCGGTGCTCTGTTCTGCAGGAAAAACTTGAGGATAAAACTGGAAATGGAGCAGTTCATGTCCAGTTCCTGAAAAATGGTGGTGAAGAGCAATACATAATTTCTTTGCACTTGTTTAATGCAAATACAGCACCTCAAGCTCTTATATGCTTGTAAGTCTGGTCATGTTTACTTTATTTATATTCACTTTAGCAATATTTATGAGCATATTTATTCCCACTTGTACAAAATAGCTTTTAGTATTGTCTATGCCCAAGGTTCAGAAAGTGTTTTTGATTTCTGCAACCATTATAGGCAGCTCCTGAGTTGTGACTGTATAGAGAGCATTCACACAGTTGGATTTCTGAACTGGACACAGGCGGCTTCAAGGCTTTGGCTATATGGCAAGTCAACGCCATGTCATTAAACAGTTTTTGAAAAAGCACATCTGGAGCCATCTGTTTCTTCTGTAAAAAGGCAACAGACCACAACAATGTTGCTCACACACTCAACCTTTTTATAGTGATAGCCCATTAAAGGGTACCTTCTCCCGTTTTCATGGCATCCATGCCAGTGTCATCGTCATATTGCGTTGGCAGAAGAAAAATTTACCATAAACAAATACCCTATTTCTCCCCACTCAAGAGTCCTTTAACATTCAACATTTTTACAGTGATGGCTCATTGAAGGACAACTGCAACGAAATACTGGACCACGTAAAACACCTAGTTTAGGATAGTGTAGCCTACGTGCAAAATGTTATGTTTGAAATGCAAGTGGATGCATTACTTAAAGTAGGCGTTTTTGATGCTGAAACTGAAAAAAAAAAAAAAAAAAAAAAAAAACCACTGCCTTTGCCACTCACCGCAAGTGACGCATGACCCAGAACACTGACAAACGGCACAGCTCCTGGGTATGATCTCCAAGATTAGGTAGTGCCTGTGGCACACTGGGATATCTCCCAGGCAACATGCTAAGATTTATGTCATATCCATTAGCCACAAGGTGGCACGCTTGTCAGTTCAGGTGCTATTTAAAGGCTGCTATTATGAAAAGTAGACAAGTACCAGCCCTGCACCTTTGCCAAGATTGAAATAGTATATACTGATTACCCAGAGTGAAATTTAGTTGCATTTGGCCGTTAAGGCTTCTTTCTCAAGCTTTCGTGGCATCTGTTGCCAGTATCATGATCATGTTTCATTGGCAAAAGAGAGAGTTGCCAGAAGCAAATGCTTGAATTGTCCCCACTCAAACATGACAATGCTTGCACGCTCGTAAATTTTACGGCAGCAGCTTTTTTTCCCTACAGCTTTCATTGTCTACCACTGGTATAATCATCATGTTTAGAATTGTCACCTCCCTGGCAGAAGTTGCCCTATGAAAGAAAACTTTATCTGTCCTCACCCAGTATTGGATACTGAGCCCGCAACGTGTGAGCCATTGTGCCAACCCACCATCATTGGTACACTCGTTAATGTCAACATCATTGTCTATGGAATTTTTGATGCTGGCTATTAGTATAGCAGTAATTTGTTGTAATAAGCACGAAAGGAGGTAGGCAATGAAGGACCGTGAACTACATAACTTGCATCTCAGGGGACACTTTAAATGTCCAGCTGCGGCCATGAGAAAGACGGAGGTTAAGAGTAAAGATATAGTAGAGACGAAAGTTATGTATATGTAAAGAAAATATGAAAGTGTGAAAAGAGGATATACCAATACGTAAATACATGACTAGGCTATATATGCTTCGCATAGCACCAGGTGATCAACAAATAATGAAAAAAAAAAAGAAAGCTAAAATCCAACCGACTAAAAAGTAGTTTCACAGAAATGCTTAGGAGAAACTGGGAAAAAATTTATTGCCAAATTAGCTATACATTGACAGGTGATGCTTCAGTGAACAACTATTCTGGTGATAAAATCTTTTCCTTACTAAAAAAATTTGCCAATGATTATGACACTTCCTAATGCGAAATTTGAGCGCAGTTGTATAGATCTGTTCATTTTGCGATATATTGACTGGCACGGACAATCTGCCTTGGGCGGCACATTGCAAAAGGAGCAATGTGTGGCACAACTGTTTCGCTGCCTCGTTAATCATGACGTGTGGGCGTGATTCACAGCCACCACCACAGACAGACCTCTGCTCATGCAGCGCCTTGTTTCCATACAGACGATGTGCGCTACTCTGGCGCCATCTCGTAGCTATCATCATAGCAAAGCCCGTTGTGTGTGGCACTACGCTTTTCTAATGCTTTCACCATACCCTCCTCCTCTGCTTTCCTCCTTGCCCTCACTTTGCTATCGCCATCTTTCATCCGTGCTTTGTGTTGGCTCTTACTTTTTCTGTGCTCGTTCACTTGGTTACAAGGATGTCGAGGGACGCTGCCGATGCTTGCTGCAGGAACGGGTGCCTCACAGCTGTGCTCTAATAATTTTTGTATCCCTGTGCATATCTGTGAAAGCCACGCTGTGCTATTATCTATACATTTGATATGGTTGTATTTTCGCTCCTGTTACTTGCGTATTTTTTCCTGCCAGTTATCCAACCATTTTCATGGCCCAGTACTGCAGGCTATGCATTCGAACAGAACGTCTCAAACAGTGGCCTAGGACCCCATACATGGAGCACACAGCTGTTATCAAGTGTCCAGATAGCACTCAATGTGCAATCACCTATCACATGACACGTCCATTCTCGAATTCTGGGCTTAGCACATCTGTGTTCTTGGATAAGTGCACATTGACATCAGCAATAATGCACATTGCACTTACTCCGTCCTAACCGGTGAATACACCTGTGATACCACCACTCATGCCGCTGGTCAAGACCTGATCCATACCACAGTCATTATTATCATTCTTATTTAGCGTGCAAACATATATACACTCAAAAGAGGGCAAAGGGAAAGCAAGGGGCTGGCAACTGCTTCCAAAAGGAGCACAAGGCCTGTCTACTCTGCAGAAAGGAAAGAAGTAACAATGAACAAGATGACCCCTGGTCAGTAAAGTGATACGGACATCAAGTAATTATGTCATGTATATATGTACATACTCTAATGTAAAATGTACTTAATCATCATCTTTAACAATGCAGTATGAAATAAACATTTTATCTTTGCAATCTACGATTTATGTTTCGCTTCAGTTAATTACCACAGTTCACAAGTGCCATTCTACTACCAAACAATACCTTACACTATGTAGCGCTCAACTGGAGTAGCGGCTGCCAAAGTCAAAGGCAGAGAAAGCTTATCAATGGCGGGTGTGTGGCACCACTTCATAGCAGGGAACAATGACACTGCTGCTTTCAGGATGGACTGCACAACCGAAGACTGCACCACACAATCTCTAGGTCGCACCAGCATGAAAGCTTTGCACAATGGCGGTCAGAGCACGCTTGGCATTGCTGTGCTTGAATGTGCACAGAAGACAGTTTTGAGTGTAGCAGAAGTGACAAGGAGGATAGTGCTGCAAAGGTCATGGCTGAATTTGAATGCCTAAAGGTTTAATACAAGGCACATATACAACTTTTTGTTGAAAAACATTTGCCAGCAAGGAGATGACCTTTGAGGTCACACACATCTCGCATCTTTCATGAAACGTGCTGCTTTCCATTAAATGGCCCCTCAGAATGCTTCATGCACACTTCTGCATCATCGTGGTGCAGGACATGCTGATCAGCGTTCGACATTGTATGCCCGCGCAAGTTTGATATAGCGTAGGACAAGGAGTTCTTTCTGGTAGACGATGCTCTGACAGGGAAACTGGACTGACGTACTACAATAGTCTCTTACATCACTTTACCCAGCACCACCTTATCAGGAGCAAAAGAAAATTTCAGCATTAACTACTTACAGGAGGCATTTCTGCTACCAAAATGGACTTTGCAAATCTCGAGTCTCAACATGCCTCTGCATCACTTTTTTGGCTGATAGGTGAACATGGGAAGAAATTTACCAAACACGGAGTGCATGTGTAACCAATTTGATTGTTTTAGCAGCTGACAGCAGGCTTTTATTTTTGAGCACCTTATGCCAAAGTGTAAAACCACTGGTGCTCAGCATGTACAAGTATCGTCTGCTGTTAAAGGGAACACCTAATAAGTAATAGAGCTAATATGACTGGAATGCTCCTTTTAACTTTATTAGAAAGAAGTAGCTGACATGATCCACCGGACGTATGTGTATACATAGCAAAATACTAGCCTGTGTGCCCTTATGTAATATAGCAGCAATAACAGAAGGTAGACTACTGAGTGCTCTTTAACAATGGATCATACTCTTAGCCTTCTCTTGTGCGTGAACCCATGGTTGCCCCCACCTTTGGCTGTTGTTGCAGGCATCTGGGGGCTTGCACTCCAAGAGGATCACTTTACAATCTTCTTGGCACCAAGTGGTAATAAATGAATAGCCTCATCAAATTGTTTTAGGGAAAGCCAATAACTCGAAAAGCGTTTTTGCATCATTCTCAAGTTATTTGAGAGCACATTGTAAAAAGTGCAAAAATGAACTCGGAATGTCTGCCTTGTTTATCTCTCTCTGAAGCGTCAGTGATGTGCGACACGACCTCACCAAATTTAACTCTGTGGGATGTTTAGCTCTGTTAAGGAACGTTCCGGCAGAGCAGTTGCCAGGATGGCTTTGCAACGGTAGATCCACTGATAGCTTTCTCCTCCAGCTGGGCTTTCTTTGCTGCACTGTGACAAAAGGATTTGGCTTCAGCTGTCTGTTTTTCAGACAATCTTTTCATTCTTCTCTGAGGTCTCCTTATGCTCACTAAACTCTAGAGTTGAAAGGACACCCAATCCTGTAGCACCTCCTCAAAGATGTTGTGGTCTTTGTTGAACAACAGTATGGCAATGGAAGTGGCCAACTCCACAACACTGTGAAGCAAATCTTGTTTTTGGGGCCCAGCAACCAAATCTTGCTGTTGAAAGAAAAGGTTTGCCATAAACACAGCAAGATTACAGTTATTAGTCTGTCAGCCTGTTGTATGTAGGAATTAGCATGGCTTGCATTGGAGCACTGGTGAAAATAAGAGAATAAGCTGGTGCCACCTCAGCCATGGTTAGTGCTCACTTGTGCTTACACGAGGAGGGCTCATCATGTGGACAAAGCAAAACTTGTGCTTGTGAGCCTCACCAGTCAAGCATGAATGGAGAAAGCCGATACAGCTACCATGCCTCCATTAGGATCAGTTTTTGCACTCTTCTGGTTGTGTTCCAGATTCAGGCACATAAATTATTCACCTTGCATTTTATTCGAGTTCCAATATCTTTTGATATGATGACAACCACACAGGAGCAGCCTTGTAGTTGCAAAGAAGCACAAACTTTAGCCTACAGATTTGCTCAGAACTAAAAAGCAACATTAAATCAGTTTTTAATGGTAGCCTTTCAAAACAATTTCTTTCCATTCATTAGGTTGATTATTACTGCAGACAATGAAGGCCCCAATTTCCTTTACTGAATTTCACATTGACACCTCAGCGCTTGTATGTTGTCAAACAGATCACACAATCCCAAATTTAAGAGCACAGTCAAGCTTTGTATAGCAGCCTCATATGACACGCAAATATTTTTGTTAATCCAATGTTCATTTAAGCATATATTCATTACATGCCAATATCAGCAAGAAGTAATTTAGATATTACTTATATCTTATATTTTTATATTCTTGTTCACTATATCCAGGTTTGATGGTATCTTCATATTTTGGCTGTTTTGACCAAGGAAACATTCTTCAAACGTTCTAGGTCAAACCTTCAGTCCCTTTAAAATTCCATGTAGTCCTTTACAAATAACCAGTGAACTAAACCGTGTACAATCCACAAAAATCTGTAACATCACAGCCAAAACGGCGCAAAAAGCACCACCCATCTTCCATTTCCAGAAGATGGAATAACAGTCAATTCAATGAAAGATGGAGGAGACATAATGCTAGAAAAACTGGCGGCTCTCTATACAAGATGTCTGTCGACTGCGAGGGTCCCAGAAAACTGGAAGAATGCACACGTTATACTAATCCACAAAAAGGGCGACGTTAAAGAACTGAAAAATTATAGGCCCATTAGCTCACTCCCAGTATTATATAAAATATTTACCAAAATAATCTCCAATAGAATAAGGGCAACATTGGACTTTAGTCAACCAAGGGAACAGGCTGGCTTCAGGAAGGGATACTCCACAATGTATTGCACCCATGTCATTAATCAGGTTATCAAGAAATCCACAGAGTACAGTAAGCCTCTCTCTCTATATGGCTTTCATAGATTACGAAAAACCATTTGATTCAGTAGAGATACCAGCAGTCATAGAGGCATTGTGTAATCGAGATGTACAGACCGCTTACGCAAATACCCTAGATAATATCTACAGAGATTCCACAGCCACCTTAATTCTACACAAGAAAAGTAGGAAAATACCTACAAAGAAAGGGGTCAGACAAGGAGACACAATCTCTCCAGTGCTATTCACTGTGTGCTTGGAAGCAGTACTCAAGCTATTAAACTGGTAGGAGTAAGGATCGACGGCGAATACCTCAGCAACCTTCGGTTTGCCGATGACGTTGTTCTATTCATCAACACTGCAGACGAGTTACAACAAATGATTGAGGACCTTAACAGGAAGAGTGTAAGAGTGGGGTTGAAGATTAATATGCAGAAGACAAAGATAATGATGAATAACCGAGCAAGGGAATGAGAGTTCAGGATCACAAGTCAGCCTGTAGTCTGGGAAGGAGTACGTTTACCTAGGTCAATTACAGGGAATCCTGACCATGAGAAGGAAATTCACAGAAGAATAAAAATGGGTTGGATCGTATACAGCAGACATTGTGAGCTCCTGACTGGGAGCTTACCATTACCATTGAAAAGGAAGGTGTATAATCGGTGCATTTTACCAGTGCTGACATATGGGGCAGAGACTTGGAGACTGACAAAGAAGCTTGAGAACAAGTTAAAAACCGTGCAAAGAGCGATGAAACGAACAATGCTAAGCATATCTTTAAGAGACAGAAAGAGAGCGGTTTGGATCAGAGAGCAAGCGGGTATAGACAACATTCTAATTGGCATTAAGAGAAAAAAAGGGAGCTGGGCAGATCATGTAATGCACCGATTAGATAATTGTTGGACCATTAGGGTGACAGAATGGGTACCAAGAGAAGGGAAGCGCAGTAGAGGATGGCAGAAGACTAGGTGGTGTGAAGAAATTAGGAAATTTGCGGGTGCTAGTTGGAATCGGTTGGCGCAGGACAGGGGTAATTGGAGATCGCAGGGAGAGGCCTTCGTCCTGCAGTGGACATAAAATTAGGCTGATGATTATTAGTAAAGTTTATTCTCTCTTTTTCAATGTTATATACAGCATCCAAACATACATCGCCACATCAGGAGGGAGACTAAAGACTGTATATGCCTGACGAGGCCTATCCTCCTCGTGGTGACAAACAGTGCATTTGAGACGACAACAAGCTTTCTTCTAAAGTAACATTAAAATTGCACAAAAAAGGAACATCCACTATTCTGTACAGTATATAAATGTTTCAACATACTACTTTTTGAAATTACAGCTGTGAAAAGAAACAGGAAAGAGAGCACACAAAAATCAATAAATAAGTAAACCACCATTATCTAGCAATGTTGTAAATAATCTGCCACGTTAAGACTACAGTAGGTCTAAGTTGTGTGTTATGACCTAAGTAACAGATCCATAACTCTTTTTTTGTAAAGTATTTTACTTGGGAACCTGTGTATTAGCGTTTCGATATCTTTGTTGTCATTCAAGAAAGTTATAATGGTATGTTCAAAGGTCTGAAGCCCATAGTTAGTTCTAACCTCAGGAGTTTTGCGAGAGACATATCGGAGTTCATAAACAGCATCAGGCCGTGCAACTGAACAAAAGCTAAGGTTAGGTTTGCTGTGGATCAAGCAATGAGCCTCTATTGCCTGTCGAAGTGTTATTAACTTATATATGTTAAGATTGCCCAGTGGTCGCCAGTATTCTCGTGTACTCGAAGTGCAGGGAACATTAAGGATCGCTCTAATTGCTTTTTTTGTAAGATAAATAAGTTTAGGTTTGTAGATGTTGTTCTACCCCATACATATAAGCAGTAATGGAGAAGTGACTGGATAAGGGTAAAATATAGTTTTTTTAGCCTGGTTGGTAGAAGCCTTAATTTATGCATTAGTCCGACTGAGCATGATATCTTGGAACGCAAGTAATCAATATGCTCAGTCCAGGTTAACTGCTCACTGAAGACCACACCAAGAAAACATGTGGACCTCACATGTTCAATGTTTTCTCCTCAAACTGAGGACAGGCTCAAAGGTAAGAATTTTATTTTTAGGTTTAAATACTATAAATTTAGTTTTTTTCACATTTAGCTGAAGCTCATTGGCATGTATCCATAATGATAGTTCAGACAAATATTTGTTTGCATTTGCTATAGTGTTCAAGAAGTCATTACTGGAGAAAAATATGTTAGAGTCATCTGCATACAGAACTATATCAGCTGAACTAGGTACATTGATAATATCATTAATGTAAAGTAGGAAAAGTAAGGGCCCTAAAATGAAGCCCTGTGGAACACCTGTACATATTGTGCCAAAAGCAGATGGAACGCCGTTTACAACTGTGCACTGTATTCTTGACGATAAACAGCTATGAATAAGTTCCAGAGAAATACCCTTATTCCATAAAACAGTAATTTACGTAATAATATTTCATGTTTAATAGAATCGAACGCTTTTTTGAAGTCTAGGAATAACCGAAGTGTAATAAACTTATTTTCGATATTACTAATAATTTTGTCTTTTATTTTGATAAGTGCCATTTCAGTGCATTTTCCTTTTGGAAACCATACCGATCAATTATTATTGCTGATGTTTTAGCGAGGTAAGACGTCAATCAGCTCTTGATAACATTTTCTGCAATTTTGGAAAAAACAGATAAAACTGAGATTGGGCCCGCCTTTGTGAATGACACACACCCTAGCCGTTTTCAACTGCTGCGGAAATACATATCCCTTTTTCTAACATTAGGTTACATATGTGCACCAGGACGGGTGCAACTCGATTAGTTATAGTTTTCACTGCTTCCGCTTTAATATTGTTAGTTCTAGTAGAATTATTCTTTAGTGGTGACACGTACTTCTGCATCTCGTATGGCGTCGCCGGCTTGAGATAGAGTGAACTTGCAGAACAATTAAGCAGATAGTGAGTAGGGTCTGGACCGGTAGTAGTGACATTGTTATTAGCACATACAGTGAGAAAGTAATCGTTAAATTTGACAGAGAGGCACCTCTATAAACCGTTCCGTCGATCTTGATCTTTTTCATATCACTTTTGTCATATCACTTTTTCGGAGCCCACATCCTTAAACTTTGTTCTGTGAGAAAGGGGTGGGGGGGTCTCATCAGAAAATTTCGGGGGAGGGACGGGGTTCGGCCACCCCCAAACCCAACGTAGGCCATGCCAATGCAGGCCACGGATGAAACCTTGCACAGCCACCTTTCTGAGGTGATAGCTACACTAATCAAGCTACTAACAGGAGGATGTCGGTCAGCAGTGCAAGTGAAATTTTTAATACATGCCATTACGTTGGAAAAAGTGAGATAGCACTGAAAGGTGGCGAGCAAGTGTGGCAGCTTTGAAACCTAGCAGATCTATGAAAAGCAATGCTAGCTTTGACCATGCTGCACCATCCATGGAATCTGGTGCTGGGTGCCACAGGTTAGGGTGCTTTCTCAACTGCTCTATGACCATAGTTGCCACAGCATCACATTGTAGCGAAGCATATGTACGGAGCATTCAGTAGGTATCAAACGCAAACAAAGGGTACATGGAAGAACTGTTTACATGAAGGTTTCCTGGAATTTAAAATGCTCCAGTTGCTTGCATGATAACTCCATAGGCAGGAAAAAATATTAATGTTTCCTTAAGCATTTTTAAGGCTTCAATGTACATGGTACTTTCTATGGCCAAGTACACCGCAAGTGTGAAAGTAGTGTATCTACTTTTGACGTTACATGTCAAACAATTAGGGGCCCCTCTTGCTACAGTTGAGCAAGACATGCAAAAGCATGGGTGGCATGTGTTTTACTGATGTTTGTCCTGGTCATTGTACATGTGTTCTCAATGTGGTTCAGCCCTAAGCACCATTAGGGGAACCAGCGCAAGCCAGGAGGCACTATGGCAGTTTGAATGTGCAATTACTACAGCGAAGCTGTTAAGAGTTAGTTCTCCCAGCATCGTGCCCATGTGTAGACACAAAACTCACCATACATGGGCTGATCCCGAAGATATTGCAATGCCGGGCCAACCCGAGGCGGAGGTGAAGAAGACGTTAAGCATGCCCCATACAAGGGCCGGACTCGAAGGTAGTGCAATGCCGGGCTGAGCCGTGGCTGAGGTGAAGCAGGCGTTAAGCGCACCTCATACGTGTGCTGATCCCAATGATAGTGCAATGCCGGGCCGACCCGCGGTGGAGGAGCAGTTCACCATTAAGGGGCCCACATACACAGCTTCACTGGTCGTCATCCTTCACAGACCGGAAGAGTATCGAATTCTTAAAATATGCTGGCACTGCCCAGTCGGGAGGCCACGAAAATGGCACGAGACGTAGAATAAGTCATATACATGTACCAATGTCTGCTTTAGTCCAATGCATCCAGCCAAGCTCCGTTTGCGGCCATGTGCTCCTACATTCTAGAACGCTGGTGCCCAGTCAGATCAGAAGCCAGACGTGCACTTCAAATGAGCAGTGAATTTGCCGATGCAAAACCACAGAATGTACTACTGACAATGGTTTCCTCCACTCACTAGGCTGGGTTACAGTACTGCTGTTGGAATGCAAAGCTTTAGTGCTGGTTGCCCATCGAGTGACCACCAATTGTGGGTGCTACACGAGCCTCAGTATGAACAGACATGTATTTACTGTTCTCTACACCCACCAAGACTCCGAGTCTGTTCTTCAGCTATTTCATTTTCAAAGAGCCAACACTCTACCACTCTGAGCGCTTATGGATGTGTATGTCAATTAGGCACCTCAGCACTACAACAGCTTCTGTTAGCTTCTTCCACAGACATAACCTTCATAAACCTTGGCTATGTGTTACGCCTCATTTTTCTCTACTCAATGCCACACACAAAATTAGGCCCATACTCTTGGACCCCGTCACAGTCGTATCACACTTGCTTATACCACCTCACTGCATAATATACTCTGCTGTGCAGCCTACACAATGCAGTGCCTGTTCAGCAGCAGCCTCGCCCCCTAACACGCAAACCTTCTCAACACCACTTGCTCTCTGCTCTCTCCAACAACGTTATGCGTACTCCCACCACTTTTCCACCTTTCAGAGCGATGTTTTTTCTCCTTCCCTAGAGCGAAGCATAACCTAGGAGGTATGAAATGCTAGCAGCCAACTGCTACTTGAAAGACAACAGTGTTTGCAATATCCTCACTGAATGCGAAGAATATTGAATAAAAACTTTTTTTTTTTTTAAGCAGACTTGCAATTCCAGCAGTTGACAGTGCCACCCAAGGACACGGCTTTGCTGTTGCCATTGTACAATTTTTCTTTTAACATTCCGAGTTTTTCATGCACACTGCAAGTGATATTAACTAGCACCATGTAGAGTGCCAAGTGTTTTGCCAATTCCAGGTTAAAAAAATAAAACCTACACTAAATGTTGCATTAAGCAAGAAAAGGCAGCCAACCCTCATGCCTGCAAGGTTCTTTATTATTTTTTCATGTAAAAATGACAGCATCACATTCTCTCGACCAGCATTCGAATATCTAGCTCCGTTGTCGAAATTCACGGCCAGAACTCGCAGACACTCTAGTAACATGCTGCCATTTGCAGCAACAGTCTTTGGGAATAAGAAGGAAAATAAGGAAAACAAAGGAAAAAAAATTAGGAAGAAAAGGAGGGGGGGGAGGTACTCATTGAAATTTATACAACTCAACAAGAAAACATGTACAAAGGACGCAAAAGCCTGCAAGCCATCACACAGGTTGTTCAGCGATTGATCAAAATGACTAAAAATAAATTACACCATTCGTCAAAGCAAAAATAACCCTAAAAAATCACTCTCAACGCAACGGTTGGTATAGACATACAGTGGCACTGAGACGCTGATGTTGTAAGCTGCTTCGCTCACAACATGCCATAGCAACCAGCTTATCAACTCGTGCGAGATCATCTCCCTTTTAAAAAGCAGCCTTCTCATGCACACTGCGCTCGCACCCACAACCAAGGGTGTTAATACAAGTATGCTGGGAAAAAGAAGACAACAGAAGAAAGCTCACCAACAGTGCCTGCAAGCTGTCTCTGCAGGACACCCTTCTGATCGCACGACTTCCATATTTTGATGAACTTCCGAAGCCTCTAAATCTGAACAATGCAGTTTGCATTGCCTTGGGTTCTGGATGCCACCATCCGCTTAGCTCACATGCACACTTCCTGATCTGCACTTGCACCCTCTTGCTGCAACAGCTGACATTTGCACGGACACTTCAGTCACGAAGTGTGGCAAACGTCTGACACAACTGGAAACCACAAATCACTCAGCTAGTCACACTTGTGCAAAAAAATAGCTCTGTACGAGTCATCAGATAGATGACTTCTTTCGCCTTCTTTTCAATTTGCTAGCTTCTGTAGATTGGCAAGTGCAAATTTGTGATGGGGCTTCAGCCAACTACCAAAAATTTTTCATGCAAACTAAGAAAAGAAAAAATTAACTCTTGTGAAACTGCTGTAATGCAAAGCATGGAAAAGCAGCAAAGATTTTGCTAATGTATCTGGATTGGAAATTTCTCTGTGGCTCGAAAGCATAACTGACTATATATAACCTAGTACATGGAACTGATTAAGAGCTAGTCTACACTGACCTCCGCTTTGTAACAGCAGCCTCAAAGTCGCATCACAGAAGTGGTATACTTGGAAGATTAAAAAAAAAGTATGAGGCGTGCACACTGCTTTTTAGCTCCATTTAGGGGAGCTACAAAACAAAGAAAAAAATAAAATCACACAAACAACAACTGGGAGGTGAGGAATGCAGCAGCAAGTTAAGAGACGACAAAGCTAAAGGAGGCTCAGTAGTGAACCTTTGCCACATCGGCATCACGAACCCTCTTCTCCACCTTTCGGTCGGGACGGCTTGCCGGCACACAGCTTCACGCTTCCCAGGGCCAAGAACTTGCACCAAGCGAGCAGTAAGGCCGTCGCATGCGTTGACCCAAAGTTCCACGTTTTGTCGCCCCCGTCCTTCTCGGATGCCCTGATGTGCCCAGCCGCAGAAGCAGCGAGCGGCAACAGTCTGCCATCTGTGGCGCACCACATGGTCTCTCTCACAAGGCGAGCGCCAACACCACCAGCCACCTTTCGAGGCACCGCTGTCACTCGTGTCTCGGCAGCGCCCTAACTGAGGTCCATCCGCTCTTCGTCGACCGTCGTGGAGCAGCTCTGCCTGCTTGTTGCCGCTGCTGTGGTGCTCTGCTTCTTGGGGGACGTCCGATCTCCAGAGTCACGCCGGGCATAGAACAGCACGTAGGCTGCCTTGGACTGCGTAGAAAAATGGAAAACGTGGGGTAGATGCACGGAGCGATACAAACATTGTTGAGAGCATGGAGGAAGATTATACCTAGGCAGGAGGCAAGCATAACGTATAAAGCTCAACCCAGAAAATGTTAGCCTAACATGTGGTCAGCATCTTTTGATTATTTTCAATTAATACACGATTGTGTCATGTGTTAAGTTTTAATGTTCCACTGCCGCACCATGCTCAACACATGTTACTACAAAAAGACAACTGGTGCCACTGCCACACTTACATATTGCAATGAAAACGAAAAATGTATACAACGAAAGAAACGACCAAGTTTGCACAAGCATTTTGGGAGAAAAATGTGCACAGAGCGGTTGGCAAACCACCTGAACACATTGATTAAAGCCTACCGGGAACCAAGTGCACTGGACTAAGTCCTCAGAGTGCAGGATCGCATGTTTGGCTGAATTTTTGAGGTAGACAAAAGAGATGGGGGTGGCTTTATGGAGAGTTGGCTTGTGAAGGCTGGCTGCATCATGTAATGCTCCCTCCTAGTTTATTTCCTTTGTCCGTTGTTGAAAGGACACCCTCAGTTGTTTTGCCCGAACCTGGTGTGGTGCCACCTTCGCGAGCGCTACAAGAAACAGAATGAACGGCGTCGGGGTGCTGCGAGACACGTGCTGCATGAAGCAAGCTGACATGTTTGTGCATTTGTGAGTCATTCTTGTAATTTCCATTTTGTGTTACTGGATGCTTCCTAAGCAGGACAATGGTGCGAGTGACAAATGCGAGTCTGATATGTGATGACAGGCTTTCGTGCAGCTATGCTGACAAAACGAATCACATTGCAATGGGCCGCTGAATGAATACATAGCACCGGAATGCAATTGCCACAATGCCTACAATTGTATTCATGTTTAGTCAGGCCGAATATGAATCGAAACATGCTTCGGTAGTAGAAATGCACGATCTTGAGAACTCGCCAGCCGCCCACATTATGTTTGAGACAGGGTCGATTCCGCTGAGCGAAGGTTAGCTATAGCGTATCAGCCAAGTTCACATATTTGCTACTATTAGACCTGCACTAAATGTGCTCGTTAAGATAAAAACTGCTCTTATAGTTCAGTTTTGACTATAGTGACTCTTTAAAGAGGCCCTGAACCACTTTTTATTGAAGTGGAGAAACGCATCTGAAGTTAAGATAGACTATTTCAAAAATACTTTGGCATAAAAAGTACTTCAATGTGTTCAGCAAAAGTGGACTTATAGGGCAACCAAAGGTTGCATATGACCTAATTCGCATTGTTTCTGCTATTTCTTCAATGCCTTGCACTGTGAAGGCTACGGCGGAGTGGGGCCTGCCCACAACACTCTGCCTACTGAATGTCACCGAGGCGCGCAGTTCAAATTTGATTTTGGATGTTCATGCAGACATCACTGTACTTCCGATTTTGGCACCTACCGCGTGCCAAACGGCCAAAGGCAGTTGTCCGCAACAAGCCGCAGTGTGCTCAGCCAGCGGACTCGTCATGGCGGCCACGGTATCTACACTACGTAGCAGACTCTAGCCACATGCAATTGTAGTGTGTATGCACAGCGTTTGCATTCTGCACAACCGGGCTTGATCGTGTGCTCGCGCTTATATGCTCCAGCCTGGTCATGCTAAGTGGTATGGACTGGCTTTGTCTTGCGCCAGCTTGACCAACGGATAGTAGCCACATCCAACTTTCGCATTTTTTAAACGCTATCAATAGCTCAATGCGAAGCGATTCCTGCCAAGGCGTCTAACTGTCTAATGTACACTGGCAAGTGTGCGTGTGGTCTGACCTTAAGTTTCAAGAGTTTCGAAGCTAACTGTGTGTTCAAAACCAGCCGAATTCGCGAGACCTGATGGCTACAACACCGATAAGCAAGGTGATTAAAGATTATTTCCTATGCAGCCGGCCACAGCCAAGCGTGAGCAGATGATAGTCAGGTTCTTCCGGAAGTACGTAATTATTATAAAAATTCGAAAGCACATTTTCGCTTACTTCAGCCTTTCTATTAAACTGCGTCAATGAATATACACATAACAGCAGGAAAAAGTGCACCGATCCAAACACCCTTCTCTTGATTGATGTCAGCTAATGGCCAATAGCAGCTATGTATGGGAAGCTCCTATATTACAAAATAAAGCATCCAGAAAAGAGTGAGGAGCAGGCTTCTGTTGAAATAGAGTGTTCGAGAAAAAGGTGACTTCGAGATCTGCCCGTGATCTCCATGCGCCATGCAAGATTGCAAAACTTGGCTGAGAGTGCTTACATATACAACACTAGAGCGCCACATTTGTTTACATTGGCAGATATATGGGACACCGCTTGCCGTTTGTTTCAAGTACAGTGAAAACCGCGCACCGCTGACATCAAATGATGAAAAATATGTTGCAAAACATGCAAGTTGCGCATGTTAGAACCGTTGCATCACATTGAGGCGAGCAGATATGAGTGACTCGGGCAATTCGAATATAGCGACTATAGGTGGTTGTACTATACGATGTCCTAGCTAATGTTCGCCAAACTCTTCAACAACAACAACAAAAAAAGGATGTTTAAAAACACGATGCAAGGTACTATTTTAAAACCTCCGGTGTTCCCTCATTCATTCATTTGTTCACTTTCTGTGGCTTTTGTGCATTTGTACTAAGCCTATTTGGCCCGCGAGCAGTAGCTCGTGCACCGCTTCCAGGATACACTCATGTTTTATTAAAGAGATGCTACAGGCAGGCACTCATACTAGATCTCCCCGCTTCTTTATCTCCAACATCGCAGTCTACTGACGTACATCGCAGAACCAGGTTTAAATATATAGGGTGTCCCAGCTAACACTAGCCAAGCTGTTCAAAGAAGAAAAAAGAACATACACACACAAAAATCTCAGTGCAAGATGTGAATTATAAGACTTACATTATTATTATTTTTTTTTGTTATTGTTGTTGAACAGCTTGGCTAATGCTATAGCTGGGCCAAGGTGGCTACTGCTGATTTTGATAGCTCATTCTGATTTTTAGGGCTCTCCAGGTATAAAGTGTGTGTGTTCTATAGCATGTTCTATAGCATTCTGTTAGCGAAAGAAAACATTGCGCATATAAGCGCTCATTTAGAGAGTGTGGTGCTTTCAAGCAAGAACGCTGATGCCTGCCGTACTTGCATGGTAACTAAGCGAGGTGGTCGCTTATGCTGCAGTATCGAGAGGGCCATCACTTGTTGCCTGCTTGAAATAAGAGGCAAACCGTGCGTCTTGGTAACTAATAAGCTAGTCAGTCAGCATAACAATATACACACAGATCTACCAGTCTATGTAGTTGCATTTTTTTTATGGTAGTGCCGGCAAGTGCAACTGGCAACCTTCGATCAACACCGCCTCAAATTTGATGTAGACAGCTGGCAAGGGCTGTATATTGTGCATTTCAACTTGAGAAGTACATTTTGACTCACTTTGTGCAACAATAAATATACAACTTGAATCTCGTTATAGCGAAGTTGAATGGGGAGCTAAGATTACCTTGCTATATCCATTACTTCGTTGTACCCATTATTGCGATTTACTGCAACGTATGCCCAATGGGGTGCACAATTGTAAACAGAAATAAGAAAACAGCCTTGCGGCCTGTGCAACCGTTACACAGTCACAAATGCAATTCAATTTGAATAAAACAACAAAAGAATCGTCGATGTACAACACGTGACTGGGCACCTGGTGCGACAGACTGTAGATGGCTGCCTTCTGTTCCATTGTTATAGTCATTCATGTCCGCTTTGCACTTGGCTCGTTGCAATCTAGATACACGTGGCACACAACACAGCACTTCACTGTGTGATCAAGGACGTTAGTGCACTTCACCGCACTGGCTTGGCTGGGCTGGGTTTTGGCCTCAGAGACTGCACTGATGCCAATGCCATCTCAGAATATTGCTCGATGACGTGTTAAACGCGGGTGCGCAGGAGTTTTGAACTGCCATGGAGAACGAGTACCAACACTGTGGAAAGGAATGCGCTCGGCAAGCAACAGTCAGGTGTTTTTTTGGTTTCGGAAACGAATCTAGTTCGTTATATCCATTGGTAGGAGAATTTCACTTTGTTAAAACAAGGCCATAAAAGCATGGATATCTATGGGGACTTCAGGGGGAATCTTATTTACTTCATTACATCCATTATTTCATTATATCCCATTTTGCTATAATGAGGTTCAAATGTATATGCAAGCGCAGTTGCTGCGACAAGTGAGTTGTCTGCTCCGCAAACCCCTAGACAGTTTTAGTTTAGCGTACGCTATACTATTGCGTACGCTATAATATAACGGGTTGTTACTGCATGCTATTTCTCAGATTTAGCGTTAGCGTCTTTGCATGGTTTGCGTAGCTTGCGTGAAACATGCCGGTAGTCGCGGCTGCTTGCTTCGAATTGAATTTAGTGTTGATTGTGTAAAATTCACTCAGTTCATAGCAAATGACTGCATAAATGGCTTTTGCTTAGTCTCAGGCCACTTCGACGACAGAGTATTATGGATAACCTTGTGGAGTTTGAGATCGCTTCTCGTTTCGAACGAGTCGAAGCCTAATGAAAGAAAGACTCGAAATGTCAGCTCCACCTATTGTTGCAGTCGGGAGATAGCCCCAACGACAGCATATGGCCTCTGAGACCCGAAGATCTCGCGGGGCAACTAAAACTGTAACAAACGTTTGCTACTTAACGTACGCTATACTATAGTGTATACTGTACGCTATAGTTGCATATGCTATAACTGTCTACTGATGCTGTACAAAACAATTCCAGCGCTCGCCGCTATGGTTCAGCACATGCCCGCTCAGAGTATGCAAAGGCGGATTTCATCTATGCCATATGTTCTACATTACACCGGTTACATAATCACACTGTACACCAATTACTGCAACATGTTCTGTAACTAAGAACTTCCATAGGGCTAAATAGGGCCTGGATAAAGGCACTAAATTTAGCTATGCATGCATGACAAACTTTATTAGGCATTTCTTTTTCTGTTAGATTACTGATGCTACTTACCAAAACATGTTCCTAAAATTGTGTATATCGTCCCAAGTTACGTGCTGCAGTAAGTACTTACATGCCAGTGTGCATAGTTACTTACATCCTGAAAGTGAAGTGAAGCTAGTTGCAATTACAGTTTCAAGATATTGTACAATGCATTACGTGCAGAATGAATTCACTAGCTTAACTGTGTGCAATAAAAAAAAAAAAAAATCCTGGAGAATCCTGCTATATTGGGTACTACATTCACCCTAAACATTGAGAAAAGCTGAACAGTGTTGCATACTAAAACAAGTACTATCATAGACGAAAGGAACATAAATTGGAAAGTTTGAAGTGCAACAACTTTTAGATGCAATAACTGAAGAGCATGATTTCGCACCCCTACTTATGTGGTTGCCAAGGATGGAATAGGCCACAAACTGCATATAAAACTACACCAACATCACACAGCTGTGGAAGCAATGACAATACATTCTACTTTGCCCTGTCTTGGATTTTGCTTACCTAAAGCAGTACAGTTTGCATCAGAAGTTTACAGTCTGCAAGATCTGAGAAAACGCTGAATTTCCTAGCATAGCACTTCTCAAACTTTCTGGCCTTGGGGAATCCCACCACTTTTCCCAGAGTGTCATAGAACCCTTTCCCTCTGCTTTTTTCCATCGATGTGTTGGTACACAGACTTGCTATAAAACCTTATTAAAGCATAGAGAGAATGAAAACAGGGGGTCTCACTGATACTCAGTATGGTCAGAGTTAATCTGCTGACATCTCGCAAAAACAAAAGTGGGAGGGGAGAGCCTCCCCAATAAACTTTTGTGCATCCAACACTTTCTTTCCATGAAGATGCCTTTATAGAATGCGGTGCATGCTGCATTGTGGTGTGTAGAGCAGTAAAAAAATTCACTCATCTATGCATTATTGTAGGTTTCTTATCAAGAGCAATGACATTCAAGATGAAAGATAACACACCAAACCATGACTGACGGAAGCCAAACACGTGCGCAACAGTGCTGATATGTTGATTAGTGTGTCAATTACGTGCTGGCAGATCCAGAGCAAGTTTGTTTCTGTTCTTAAGCTTGTGTGTGGACAAAAAGCTCCAGAATGCATGTGGTAACATGCCTATCCGAAATGATCTGCCTGCCTTCTGATGGCTAATCAGTCAAGTCTTTGCACATTCTTCCATGCAGTCCATGCATGCTGTTTTTGTTGCCGTTCCCTCTTTCTGCGTCCTGTTATCGTTGAGATCAGTCCTGTCGACTTGAATGAACCTTGTTCATGTACGTAAAGTTCAAGATTGCGCGCCATCAAGGCACCGACCAGGTTGAAAAGGCAGCGCAAGATGACTAGTCGTCTTGTGCTGCCCCTTCAAGATGTTCAACTAGTACCAACTTGCCCAAATGTCAATTCTACACACACCTTGGTCGGGTCTTTCACTGAATATACCAATTTGTGAATTGAATTATTTCAGAATTCAAGTATTTGCACACCCCTAATAAATAAATCTCTAATTTTATGCAGCTGACACTTTTTCTCTCCACACACTACCAGGCACACCATTAAGCAACACTTACCACAACATTGTCCTCTGTGGCTGAGGAAATGCTCGAGTCATCAAAGTGGTACCACTTCTGCGTTTCCTTGTTCTTGGCGTAAGCAGTGTCTGCAACAAGGAAAAAAAGAAAGAAAGAAAAAAAAGTTGCCACGGTTACCTGCACCTACCTTGGCACTCCATTTGAAGTGGAACTTATACCGTAAAAACCGACGTATAATACGAGGTTTCTTTTCAGTTATTAGCGCCCCAAATTTTTGCTTTGTACTATATGCGGATCCGAACAAAAAATTCAGTCAGAAATTTGGGCTAGAAGTTTTGGTTTCGTTATTGCTGCGTGGCTACGGCTTGGGTTCATTATTGCTGCGTGACTACAGCATCATTTCTTTATTGTTGAGTGCGCACCTTGGCAGCACATGTGCAAACCACACTTCGTGAAATGCATCTTTCTTATTTCGCATTGAAGGACCAAGATGTCTGGACCACAAAAACAGTACTCGTCTGCTTTCAAGAGAAAGGTTATTTTAGCCGCACAGGACATCGGCAACAGTGCGGCCGGGAGGCAGTTGGGTGTCAACAAGGGGAGCATTCGCGGATGGTGTTGACAGAAGGCATGCAGCATGTGTGTTTCGCATGCAGCAAAACACGAAGAAGCTTTTGCGGACATTCCCGGAAATTGAACTTACCCCGTTGGAGTTCGCACGCCAGCAGCGTGCCGCGCATCTAGCTATGAGTGTGGAGCTTATGCAGGCAAAAGCTAAGGAGCTTGCAAGAGAAAAAGGGCTACCGAGCTCCGCCTTCTAAGTGAGCAAGAACTGGATTTATCGCTACATGTGCCGTGCTGGTTTTTCCTTACGCCGGCGAACTGCAATTTCGCAAAAGCTGCCAGAATCGTTCGAAGAGCTGCTTGTGGCTTTTCAGCGCCACATTATTTCGCTGCGCAAGTCCAAGAACTTCCAGCTACACTCTTAGACAAAGGTACACCATTTGGGGTGTATATCTGGCACACAACAATAATCGTCATCTGCCTTGCTTGCATTTCCTTTCTTGAAAACGCCGCACCCGCTACTTTCCTGTCAGGAATGCTGTCATGCTGATTATGTGCATGCTGTTCGTTACTGGGAAGTACCAAGCTTGCAGCATTAAAGAAAGGAAATGCGGAGAAGACAGATGACGTTTATTGTTGTATGGCAAGATGCAACCCAAAGGGTGTAATTTTGTTATAGAGTGTAGGGCAAACCGGCAATGCTGACCAAACGCCGCCTTATCTGGACATGCCATGGCCCCTCACCATGCACGAAAAGGGCTCTAAACAAGTTTATGTCTGGTCCACTGGCGACGAGAAAACGCGAGTTACCGTCATGTTGCCATGCACGGCAGACGGAAGCAAGTTCCCGCCCTATGTCGTCTTCAAGCGCAAGACAGTGCCTAAAGAATGTGGTGGTGAGATGTCATGAGAAAGGCTGGATGAACAAAAATCTTGTGCTCGACTGGATAAAGTCCATCTGGTGTAGGCGGCCCGGCGCACTGTTATCATTCCTGTCCGTCCTCGTGCTGGACGCATTTTGTTGCCCTTTGGCCGACTCAGTGAAGAGGCTGTTGCACGAATCCGGCTCTGAACTTGTCGTTATCCCGGGTGGGATGGCGTCTCAGCTGCAGCTT
Organism: Dermacentor andersoni; assembly: GCF_023375885.2. Classification (NCBI taxonomy): domain Eukaryota; kingdom Metazoa; phylum Arthropoda; class Arachnida; order Ixodida; family Ixodidae; genus Dermacentor; species Dermacentor andersoni. The sequence continues at coordinate 91,103,106 of NC_092819.1, read as the reverse complement.
TTAGATGTTTACGTGAGCAAGCCGTTCAAGGACGCGGTCAAGCGCCAGCCACGCTATGCAAGTGGATTGTGGACGCATGGGCTAGCATACCAGAGGACCTTGTGCGTTGCAAAATCAAGAAGTGCAGCATCTCGAACACGCTCGATGGCACAGAGGATGAGTACCCCTGGGAAGATATTTCCGACAAGGAACAATCCGAAGAAAGTGCAGCTGAGGAAGATAGCGAGTGAAGTGTGGAGTGTAATTTAAATAAATGCTTTCCTCGAGTTTTCCTAACTCGTATTATACGCGGATAAAACTCTTTTTCCCATTTCGTGTCCCAAAAATTTCACCTCGTACTATGTGCGGTTTCGTATTATACCCGGCTTTTTACGGTAGTGTCTAGACCTGGACACACATGTCACACTGTGGAAACAAAACAACAAAATAAAGCAAATATAGTGAAACCTCGTTACTATGAACACCACATTAACAAACTCTTTAGATTAACAAACTTTTCAGAAATCCCCAGTTGACTTCATATGGTTTCAATATAAGAACATTTCAGTACTACGAACTTCGGAATACTGAACTTTTCAGAATAACAATCGTCACTCAGTTTCCGTGTCATGTTAACAAAGCCTCAGCACTATGAACTAATATTTTGACATGTGAGGATTCTTAGATTTCCCTGTATCCTTCATGGCAGCCGAAACTGCAGGCTAGCAGATGACACACTGCAGAAAGCAAATGCCACGGCACATGAGTTCCGAAAACCCGAAACAGCGCTCAATTAAAAAATGCAGGAGAGAATTTTTCAAAAATCTACTGCGGAGGAGACGACGCAACAGGTTTTGTAAGCGCGTGCTCTGCCCAGGCAAGTCTGGCCTAGTCAAGAAGGCATGTCTCTTTTTTCGCCCTTTTTTCTGCAGCCGTACTAGCGTGCACAGAGAAATTAACCTCTGTACTCGCGGGGATGCCACACAGTTGCACTTTGCACTTTCCGGACGATGTCGTTTACGCACGCTTGCGCTTTGGAATAGCTCAGGTGTCCGCCTCTAGTGAGACAGTTGTGGTGCCCCCGGCAAGGAATATGAAAAACAAACAAGAAACACAGCACTTTGGAGGTGACCTGAAGCTTCCTTTCATTCAGTAGTTTCCTCAGCGTCAGCGTCTGCTTTATGCGCATCACTCGTACTATACAGTGCTTCAGTGGTGGGTGGCAGCGGAATCTATGGAAAATAGCAACAGCGCGGGCTAAGAGCCAACAAAAATGATTTCGTGGATAGCTCAAACGGTTACAACTTATGAACTGATGGACTGATGGGCAAAATGGTTCACTTTGGGGCTTTCACTATAACGACCTTTCAGAATATTGAGCTATTTTCGCTGGTCTCACCGGATTTGATGTGCTGAGATTTGACTGTACAGGGAGCCTAGCATGGATTTGCACAGATCAGTAAAGTGCAGGGATGGAAGCAGTCAAGGAAGTTTTGAAGCATCCCTGGGAGCAGCAAATTTGGCACATTGGGGCATGGATTGTCTGTTTTGGAGCAGCTTGGTAAAGGTCAATATGATTGAAATACTGGCATATGAAGAAAAAGTGTTCCTTATTTGACTTCGCGGAGCAATGTTAGATTATGGCTAATCAGTTCTGCAAGATGAGGAAAATTCATCACTGAAGAACTGTCATCCACCCGACTGTAACATGAAGCTGCACAGTAAACCCGCACAGGTTTTTGAAAAACCACCACTAAATTACATACTGAATGTGCTAACTGTGGCCACGAAAAAAACAAGGGCTTTCTGTGAACAGAGCCCACCCTATGTTGATAGGCTTATGTTGAGGCTAGCCTTTCTTTTTCCATTGTGAAAAAGCAACAATTTTAATTAACTAACATTTTTTGCCTTAATTATTTAACAAGATGCCCATGCAAAGGTTGTGGAATACATCGAGAAATGACCGATGACAGCATATATGACAACCCAGGTCAAGTGTGGTCCCTTTTTTGTTACAGAAGAAAATTAGTACAAAGCCTGGGAAATTTCCTTTAAAAATACATGTGACAACATGTCCCCACACCAGTAATATAAGTGGCCTCATACGTAAACGGCATCATCAGTGCACTGTGTATACAGTCAACATTGTTACAACGGACCCACCTACAGCAGACTTTTGGATGTAACGGACCATATTGCAGCCTTAGTTTATCCTACCTATTTTATTAACGCAACGAAGTTCACTTTTAACGAACCGCACTACAATGGACTATCGGCTACAGCAGAGGAAATTAGAGGGAGGGTGGGAGGAAATCGGGGCGGAAGCGCGCCGTCTTTCACACGCGAGGCAAGGGGGGAGGCGAAGGAAAGAGGGGGTTCTACTGCGATGGCTGCTGTTACCGGCGCGGCCGCCGCATCTTGAAAGCGATCTGCGATGTGGACAATGTGCACGCCAGCACGAACGCCGCATCTTGAAAGCGATCTGCGATGCAGACAAAGTGAGCACTCGCCGCATCTTCAAAGTGATTTGTGATGGGGACAAAGTGCACGCGAGCACTAGGCGCAGCATCTTGAAGGTGATCTGCAATGTGGACAAAGTGCGCGCTCACCGCATCTTGAAAGAGATCTGTGATATGGACGAAGTGCGCGCCGGCGTGGGCATCGCATCTTGAAAGCGATCTGCAATGTGGATGAAGTGCGCGCCAGCACGGACGCCAAATCTTGAAAGTGATCTGCGATCGGGACAAAGTGCCCGCCTGCTAAATTTGGAAACTTCATTAGAAATTGGAGTTTTAGCGCAGGTTGCCGCAGCTCGATGGTTTGGCGCAAGGTGGCGCAATCGGCGCAGCACTTCCTTGAAAGTGTCTTCCGAGAACTTATCAGCAATAGAACAAGAACGGCGGCAGCAGCAAGTGAATTTCCCTTAGTTCTGCCTCTTGCTTCAATGCAAACTAAGCAGCTAGAACAGAGCACATACACAGTCCTCAGTGTGCCTAGACTCTGTACCCACCGCAGATTGGTTTCAAGATAGGGGCCGCATGACTGCAACTGCCGCCAGAGTAGAACACTGTATGCCATGGCACTGACTCTGCCTTTGTCGCAATGCAGTGTGGTGAATCATACCAAGAATAGAAGGGGGTCCTTGTCACGGGACACAGTATTTATTTTTAATTGCATACACAGGTGCACCCGCCATCTCCTGTCGCAGTCCAAGCAACAATACACCTAATGAAAGTACTGGCAGGCTTTTAAAGTTATTTCGGACATGCCGGTGGCGCTTTGAGCTAAAGCGCTCGAATTGACACAAGGAGGCATGGAGCACAAAAAGGCATGCATTCATTTTCTTTTTTGACTACCTGATTAACTGACTACCAAGAAATCAGACGGCTGTATTTGTATCGAATTCAATTAGCTAATTTTGATATTTGCACACCCTTATAAAATACCACAGTGTTCCCTTTAGTATCCCTTTAATTTTGCTAGCAGAGCTGCACTGACTTGATATTGCCACTTCTGGGCTGGCTGATCAACTAGGCCAACTCAGGTTCGACTAGACTAAAGACTAGGACTGAGTAAGCTAGGCTGACCAATTGAAAAGGACGATGCACAAAGAAAGTGGAAAGTATGCCTCAACGAAGTCTGCCTCAGTGTAGACTCAGCAAGGAAATGCCAGCGCTAAGGAACGTGCCTGATGTTGACGAAATGCTTTAAATATCAAATCAGCTGGAAGTGCACTGCACATCTGGTCCCTGTGCTCGTTAAGTTTAACACTCGCTTCATTGTGCTAGTTGTGCTTTAATAATGCTCACAGTGAGTGCCTAAATAACTTTCACAAACAATTACACTACCCATACTTACAGTGGCCACCTCCCATGCCCCCGTAGTGGTTGGCAACTGCGATGAGGTCGTACACAGCTCGCTCGTGCTTCCGGTTGATTATGTAGTCATCCATGCACAGATCACTGGAAGAAAAAAGGAGTAGGGAATGGCTTCATGCTCCAAGCTGCTTCGTTAGCAACTGAGGTGCATGCAGGCTGCTCTACACTGCCCGACCAACAAAGTTTGCAGTTGCAATGCATTCAGACTGCACCTTAGCACAGGTGCAAAGGCAGAATTGATGAAGGAAAGACAGCAAAGACGTTTGTTTTCTTCCTATTTCGGCAGGCGCTTTCTGAATGCCAGCGTGCTACATGACAGTCACCACAAGATGCAGGTGCCTTAACTTAAAAGAGCAAAGAACCATTAAATGAAACAAAAGGTCAATTGATGTCCTTCATGATCTTGACACTGTAAAACCTTGTTAATTTGACCATCGTTAATTTGGAAAATCAGATAATTCGGATTTGTCCTCTGGTCCCGGCAGGCATATGCAACATTTAGTGGCACCAAATTCTCTTTAATTTGGACATACTATTTGGCCGTACACCTGTTCATTCAGTCAAACCTTGGAGTGCAGCGAGTGGCACACACTTGAGACGTGGAAGAGCAAAAGCCGCACTAGCGTTCAACTGAAATGAAGCACCAGAGTCCGCCTTGGCATTCATCAGTGGAAAATGACAGAAACGCCAGAATGCTTCATGTTTGTCTTTATAGCCCTTATTCTTGCGTTTGCTGCTGCACATGACACTGCGTTGGGCGCTTGCCTTTAGAACTGTGAAGTCGCCATCCATGATCGCGTCATTAGTTACCATGGTTCCACCCGCAGCATTTGCGCTAACAGTAGTTTCGTTTTGATTGGTGTGTGCACTGGCTGCACGCCTTTTAGAACCGTGAAGTCACCATCCATGATCATGCCATTCATGACCGTGGTTTCGTCCGCTACAGTTACGGCAAGTAGTAGTTTTGTTTCAACTGAGAGTGCATTGGGCATGTGCCTTCAGAGCTGAATCGTCAGCATTTGTGATCACGGTGCCGATAGCGGCCACAGTTTCATCCACAGCGGAAGCGGCAAACAGTATTTTCGTTTTGACTCCGCATGTTGCCTGTGTGCCTTCAGGATAGCGACCACGGTTTCATTCGCAGTGGTTGCGGCGAGCTATAGTTCCGTTTTCACTCAGTGCTGGCATTTAATCCGCTGGCTATATCACAATGGACGCACAATTTGTCGCCAACCACCTCACTGGTGACAGAATCATTAGGACGTGCATGCACTAATGAAAAGCACGTCCCGGACGAAGGCGTAGGTTTTGCGGCAAGACTAATGCGAAAAAAAGCCACAGGGCCTTTGCCGCTGCGTCCGCTAATCAGTCACAAGACGACGAGAACTGCAGCTTCCGAACTGTCTTTGTGTAGAAACAGGATTTGCTGATTCATTCGGTAAATGAAATAGTGTTAAGGTTTATGACTTAGTTTATTGTTCTCTTGGTACCCTTGATAATTCGACATTCAATTAATGCGAAAATTTTTTTCAGTCCCGTGATATCCGAATTAACAGGTTTTACTGTGTAAATCATTTGAGTCTAGTTTCCTAAAAAATTATGATGTGACAGTTGGTCATCATGCAATATATGCTGTCATGCTTTTTGCATTATCCCAGAGCTTTGTTTGTTCAAGCAACAAGTTAGAATGTTTCTCCATTCATTGTTCTGGTACTATCTTGGCATTTTATGTAATAATGTCTCTGCTTGCAACTCCTGCCAGTACAGTCAAATCTCCTTAATTTAAGCAGGCTTAATTCAAACTTGACGCTGTGTTCCTGTCAAAGTTATGTGTATTCCAATAGGCGAAAACGCCCGGTAATTCAAACACACAAACATTTGTGACGGTTAATTTTAACATACCACACTCCGAGAATGTTCTCAGCAGTGGACCAATTCACGCGGCGGTGCCTCCAATTAGCATAGAGGAAAACCTTAGGAGAGACCCCTCAACACCATGCCTGAAGGGGACAAAAACTCTCAGATGGCAAGATCGCTTGCTTCTGTGTCGTGCCGTAATGCCCCAGCCACACTTGTGGCAAAATGCGCACCGCAGGAGGGACTGGTCTTGGGCAGATTTCTCACGGCTCGCCGCGGTGGCAAGTTTGCTTCTTCAAGTTTTGTTTTCTGCCGTTATAGGGAAGCGAGTGTTAGCCAGAGTGGGCTCTTACGTGGTCCTCGCTCACTGTGTGCTTGTGCGCCGCTTCACGACTTGCACCGTTCATGCATCATGCTATGGTGCACGAATGCTTCAAGAAAATAAATTCGAACTTCTTTTATTTCGAACAAATTTTCGGGCCCCTTCGAGTTCAAATTATCGAGATTTGACTGTATTTACACACTGCTACCAGAAATAGAATGGGGGAACCTTCCAACAATTCTGTTTGTATTCCATAAGGTTTATATAAATATGCAGATACTGTATTGCTAACAATAAATTCAATTTATGCACACCTGAAGGAAACTAATGCTTTAAATTTACATATACGCAATACACAGTTGGCCACAAATATTTACAGGACATGAGATTTGCTAAAAAGCAGTCTGTAATATACTTTTTATGACCTGCCCGGTAATTTATTAAACTGAAGCGATATGCTTTTACAAAGCACAAATTCACATTTGTTGTGGAACCTGCTTTTGGTAAATTTCCTTGGCCGACCATACAGTAAAGAAAATGTAATTGATTCATGCTGTTCAACACCCAAATCAATGCTAAAAATTTTAATGATGGGGTTTTACATGCCAAAACCACGATCTCATTATGAGGCACACTGTAGTGGAGGACTCTGGGTTATTTTGAGCACCTGGGGTTCTTTAACGTGCACCTAAATCTAAGTACACGGGTGTTCTTGCACTTTGTCCCCATTGAAACGAGGCCACTGTGGCCAGGATTTGATTCAGTGAACTCACGCCCTGCAGCAAAATGCCATAATTGAGCTACCGTGGCAGGTAGACAACAAAGCTCCCATTTCTCATGTTCGAAATTTCACATAAAATTGAAATTCTGGAACTAGGTCCACATCTGGACCCCTCGCTACACCTCCCACAGCCACAAACGGTCAGGCGATATGCGATATGGACTTACGTGATGGGGAAGTCAACGTGGGTGTCGATCTTGTCGCGCCAAAAGCGGTTGTAGGAGAAGCGCTTGAGGTGGATGATGAGCACTCGGGGCAGGCTCCACAGGTCGAGCTTCTTGGTGGCCTGCTTTTGACTGCGGCATGTGGGGCAGAACCAGGGGTCCTCGGCACCCAGCTTCTCGGTCGTTGTGAACAGCTCCAGACACTCGCGCAGCTGCAGCTGTCGTTTCACCGCTCGCTGGTGCACAGACTCGTGGATCAGCACGTCCTGCACAGCATGCACTCTTACCGTTGTAACCGGAACTCTACATGTATGTTATGGCGACAACAAAACCAGGGAGCACCTAATGCACTGGCATAGGTAGCTCACAAACTTTTGTGTAATTTACAATGTGCAAAAGAGAGAAAGGGGGTTAACAGAGGGGGCCCGATTTTTATTAGTCATATCATAAGAAGCCAATAAAAACTGACACCAAGGACAACATAGGGGAAATTACTTGTGTTCAACAAATGAATATAAAGAAACGATAGATTAATGGAAATGAAAGTGGATGAAAAACAACTTGCCGCAGGTGGGAAACGATCTCACAACCTTCGCATTGCACGTGCGATGCTCTACCAATTGAGCTACAGCGGTGCCGTTTCCCCATCCACTTTATTGGGTATTTATGTTTCCTAGTAGAACCCTGGGAGTGTTAGCCAGCACCACCACTCACAAACCTTGGCAGCAGATGTGGAACCTTCTTTGTGCCGCAGGCATCACGAGAATGTTATCTTTTGGTTGAAGGCAACCATGCTGTCGGATTTGAGACCCTCGTTATGTAATAAACGAGAAGAAAGGGGGTTAACAAAGAGGCCCGAATTTTATTAGTCATATCATAAGAAGTCTGTAACAAACACTGACACCAAGGATAACATAGGGGATATTATTTGTGTTCAATAAATGAAAATAAAGAAACAATAAATTAATGGAAATGAAAGTGGATGAAAAAACAACTTGCCGCAAATGGGGAATGATCCCACAATTGGTAGAGCATCACACGCATAATGCGAAGGTTGTGGGATCGTTCCCCACCTGTGGCAAGTTGTTTTTTCATCTACTTTCATTTCCATTTATTTATCATTTCTTTATCTTAATTTATTGAACACAAGTAATTTCCCCTATGTTGTCCTTGGTGTAAGTGTTTGTTGGCTTCTTATGATATTACAATGTGCAAACCACACATGCACAGACTGCCCATTCATTGACACTACCTTTGAAAAGTGTTTCATGTTTAACATTCATCACACCAGAAATCTGTTGGCACACAAAACTCTGCCTATTCTCTATCATGGGCAGCATTTCATTGCTTGCGATGACATGTTCTTCTGGGAAGCCCAAACGAAGTAGCGCATCTCACGAGTAGTGCGTCACATGAGCGGCACGCGAGTTGGTCGGGTTAAACCCGAATGTGGTCAGGTTAAAACATTTCACCTAAACCAAAAAGCCATGTGTTTGAACCCTGCCCAGGCACAAGGACTTGTGTGATTAACATAACTTTATGATAAACAAAATGCATTACATGAAAACCCATTTGTGACTTGTAGAATAGCAATTGCCATTAGAAACTGCCAGATGTTTGTGTTTATAAAGTTGTATACAAGAAATAGCCATTTAGTATTTTTTATTCCCACAGCAACTTGCGAGGCATGCTCCTTGCTCCTCAAACTAGCCTGTGGGCATGATCGCGGGCCTGATAAATGACGAGAGCCAAACTTCTTGCGCCAGTTTGCCACCCACTTCCAAGCCTGCCTCAATTGTTAGGCCTAACCAGCATGCTTCGCCAGGTGTCGATGACCATTAACCTTCAGGCACCCTCGATTCCCTGGCCAAACCTAACAACAGTGGAAGATGCCGCAACGTACAAAGACCAAAGAGCTGAACACTACAAGAACACAGGGATAACTGCACTATTTTACCCCAACCTCATCTTTCACTCAACACGGAACAAGCACATATCCTTTGCAAAGTTCAAACGAACACTCTTCTCACCCCACTAATGCTCTGTAACTTCAGTTGGCGTAGCACAGCTCAGTGCCCCTAATGTCCGGAGATAATGGCAGATACAGAACACATTCTATACTTGTGTAACACTGCTATTACCTCTCATTTTCCTTGCCCTTTCCCACCTTCCTGGAGCGCTTGGCTTCACTCGAACAAGGCGGATCAACAACGGGCCTTAGCGGAGCGTCTGCTCTTCTTTACTGGGCCTTCGTGTTGGCCTTAAGGATTTTTTTCCTCCTGCTCCTTCCTTCCAAGGTTACAATGAAAATCTATTCATAGTGGCCGTACGGCTCTCAGAAAGCCAAGGTACCATCTCGCCAGCAAAAGTATAGAGGACAAACTGTATGGTGCAAGCTTTCTTCGCGGCTGCCATTTTTGAAGCCACTATGCACGCAAGTCACGTCTGAAATATCGAGCCAGACAACTTTCGGCATCCGCAGCTTCAGTCACCGTCGTAAACTTATAGGTTGGCATCCCTGGGCTGAAGGCGAGAATGTGGTGCTAAGCAAACAACCTAGGCAGAGCGGGCACGCCGTTTCCTTCGGCCCTCCCCTTTTCAAATGAGCGTCCCAACCCCGCACCCTACTGCGGGCGTCTGCTCCCTCCCTCCTCCATGTCATCTCACCCTTCTCTGCCTGTCTCACTTTCAGCCCGCACTGCCTCACAAAACTAAAGCTTTGCACAAAACGGCAAAGCAGTGTCATCTTGCAAAAATGCCAGGAAATTTGCATGATGACAACTGTGTGAGGTGCATACATGGGACTGATCTTTGCTGGAACTCGGCAGAGAGCACTTTCATGTTGAAATGTAATACGAGAAGACACGAACCGATTAGTAGTTCAAAAAGAACAGTTACATACGCATAAGCAGTTGAGGAAAACAAACTAGCAACTCGACCTCGCTGAGCAGCTGATGTCACTCGAGTTCGAACTGATCCGTGTGCTTAACTCTTTCATTACCATGTGTATTCAAATCGATCACTGGCAATCGATGCCTGCCAATTTCAATTTGTTGGAGCCGTTTCTTATCCACTTAAAGTCATCCAGTAGTTAGTACAGGCACTGCACCTTCAGAATCAGTTTAAATTTTCACACTTAAGCAATATTGCGATTTTTGACTGTCACCTTCTGCTGTGCTCAAGAAAAAAAGCTTGCCGTTCACGATTATGCTCCACTAGCATCAAAATGTAGTCAACTGACTCCCAGCAAGTCAAAGATTAAATTATATCGCCGGCTTTGCCGTCCGGCAATGCTGAGTGGTGATAATTAGCCAAAAATGATGCCAGCTGTTCACTAGTGAGCTTTAGTTTGGAGTCCGAGTCGTTTTGTTCAGCCAAAGTATATTTCTGAAGGTCCGCCGCATGTCCAACATGTGAACTTGGCATTTTTCCCCAGTTTCCAAGAGTATCCAAGAGCAAGGGGTGCTGCCGGTGTCACTGTGCAGTTATCGAGAGTCGCTCCCATGGCATCGTTCCACGCAGTTATGTCGCGAGAAAGGCGTTGTGCTCAAAACTATGCTGCACCCGCACTTCAATTTACTGTTGGGGCCTCTAGTTATGATTCCGAAGATGACAGCAAAGCAGATTCGAGCTGTGACAGCAACAATGTTTTGAGTCGGCACGGGACATCTGCAGCTGTTCACTGGCGAGTTTCCTTCACGGTCTTGAGCAGTCTCCTTCCTCGTGTGCACATACCTGCAGATTTTTTTGTATGACCTGGAAGCTCTACTGATTATCTCCAGAGTGCATACTTCGCTTGGTTATGATGAGCTGCCATTGGCAGCAAAGCAACTTCCGTTCACGCCAAGAAGGCTGCCCAGCACTACGGATCAGCGCTAGACAGTTTACAACGGCATGGGATTTCTTTCTACTCTTCTCTGCAGGGGTGATAAAGACAATCTGCAAAAAGGCAAACAGATATGCTTGGATGCATAATCTTGTAGTTGCCAAGCTACGCTGAAAGCGATCGGTCCTGGAAGAGGTGCATGACTCTAGACGAACTGGTGAAGTACGTTCGTTGGACTTATCGGACCATCCTCAAAAGATGCCAGGAAGAAGTAACTGCAAAATGTCTTACGAGGACCGCAAAGTTGAGCAAAAACCAGACGTCTTGTGGGAAAAGTGCAGAGCGTACTTTATGCTTCACAAAATCCAGGAACTGCTTGACTGCATGGCATGAGCGATGAACTGGTCTTAGTTTCTTTTTTTGTATCCGAAGAACAGCGCTGTACTGAGCATTTATTTCTTCAGACACTATTCATAGATTATTTATCTTTAAAATGCATATTCTGAACTTCCTTTGATATTAATGTTTTTGTATACGTTTCTTTACTGTTTTTATAACTGGCAGCAAAACTGGCGCTTTCTAGAATTTTTATGTTTTAATTAATAACTTTTTTGTTTGGCAACGTATGTTTTTGGAAAGAGCATTTCATTATGCACAATATGCTATGCTGCAATGTGTGCTGGAATATTATTTGTAGTGTCAAATAATCTTTTTCCGCGATCTGTAAAAAAACTACCATTTTCTCTCGGCAACTAAGAGTTAAGGCCAAAATTTTCAACATCACAGAATTCCTAGCAGTTCTCACCCTTACCTCCCTTTGTGAGGTCTAGGTCGATCTCGCGAGTTAGGAACTTGCCCGAGATTGCCCGCCTTTGGCTTTGTGAACGGTTGCTTTTGTTACTGCATGGATGAATACCACTTCAAGTCGCATTACTAAATGTCCACAATTTGATTACAATACATATTGACCAACTTTTGTAAAATGTTTCCAACTTTTAGATGAGCAAGAGGACACTCACGTCCGCTTTGGTCTCGTCGAAGTAGTGGGCGCGCACCTTGGGCAGCCAGTCGGCCCCCAGGTAAGTACGTGGTGCCAGCTGCAGGGGCTGGCCGTTGTCCACCAGGGTGGCCAGGTTGAGCGAGCTGTTCTCGTTGATGCAGTGCAGCGTGAACAGGCGCCGCTTCTTGTTCGGGCATTCCTTGGGCGGCGGCTCAGCAGCCGTCTCGCTGGCCATCTCCTCATCCACGTCTGCAAACAGCTCGTCTTCGCCGTTCTGAACCTCTGCGTTCCGCACCCCCAAGGGATGCCGTACGCATGAAGGGAGGGAGGGAGAAGAGGGACATGGGGCACCGGAGGAAAGGCAGTTAAAACTGGCACTGTGAAAGCCACACACCAATGGCCGAGAGAGGGACAAAACTGCACTTGTCAAGCATTAGTAGGCAGGCAGCACATTAAGGCAAACATGTGACACCATTAACTCTCGTTCGTTTGACCTCGGTTTCGGACTTTTCACTTAATTCAAACACGGTGGAAAGTCCCTGTGAGAAAACATTCATTTCTATGGAAGGAAAACTTGCTTAGTTTGAATGCAAAAGCATGACGCATAGTTTAATTTGACCTCTACAGTGCCCCCCACTTATGTGTGCACTGGTTACCAAAAGCTTGAAAACAAGCACTCCAGCAGACGGCGCTGCTGCTTCCCTAGGCATGAATCTGTTTTATTTATATTTTAGTAGCCAATGCTCCTTCTGCCCATGGAGCCATTCGTTTCTGCTTGTTTCGTGTCATGTCGCGTCAAGGCAGCATTAAAACTTGTCGGTGCTCTTCACTGCATGCTGGTTGAGTCATGCTTTAAGAGCAAGAATCAAAAAGACACCATTTTAAGCAATGAAAGAAGACTTGAAGTCATTCATTCTTCTACCATTAATTCAACCAAATCTTGCGATCCCACATGGATCCAACTAATGAAAAGTCAACTGTATGACGCACCAAAGACTAAGGGCAGATTACCACTGGCCTGTTCCAGTAATGGGGTCCGCTAAAGAGAAAACTTGTGTTATGTTAGGAAACAGATTGAGCACTGAGAACTGAGAAAAAGGGTCTGTCCTATTCACACATGCTTTATAGTAAAAGCTCCACGATCAATACAAAAGTTGTTTCTTGAGAAAAAGAAAAGTTAGGTGCAACACTTGCTTCATTTAACAGGCGGGCAAGTTGTTCAGAGAGTGATGGCACAAGCACTGGACCCAACTTCCACTTCTGCAAAGCTGGTACAGCCTTGTGCTTTCTTGATGTTTCATGCTGCTGTCTGGTTTAGCACTACCCAGCCTGGTGTTGTAGGCTATGCGCATTATACAAATGCAGTTCTAAGCAGTCATCTATAAGTCGAAAAGTTTTTTGACACTCCTGTATGACATTCCTTCAACACTTTTCGACACTCCTTCAGCGATATCTAATGGTAGTCTTAGAGAAGCAAAACTAATAAGTTTTCAGGACCGGAAAACAGCAGAAAATGATAAAAAGGGGCATTCCATTTCCCAGATCCAGAACTGCATGACAGGCATAAAAACTATCAATCCTTGAAGAATGCCACAAGTAGCTGCAACTTGTATCAAATACAGTCGAATCTCATTAATTCGCACACGCTTAATTCTATCTTTTGGTTTATTCAAACTGATGCTGTAGTCCCGTCAAAGTTATGTCTATTCCAATGGGCAAAAACACTCGGTAATTTGAACGCGCAAGCATTTGCGATGGCTAATTCGAACATACTTAGCTCCAACAATGCTCTCAGCAATGTGCCAAATCATGCGGTGGTGCCTTCGACCAGCATTCCTCTGACCCCGCCATAGAGGAAGCGCTTAGGAGAGACCCCTCAATGCCACAAGCGGGAAAGGAAAAAAAAAAAAAAAATGCGGCGGAAATTTGTGTGCAAGCGTGTGCAGGAGCACATCACTTGTTGGTGACGGGTGTACAGTACACTGAATGACCGATTTTCCAGACGCCTAATTTTTTGGACATGCCCAATAATTCGGACGCCTTCGTGGCACTGCACCCCATAGAGTCAATTGTGCCCCTGTCACACGGGCACCCGCGAACTCCATTTAACTCCTTCGCCTTTACATCAACATAGTTGCGCTCCATGTCACATGGCCTCCCTTGTGCCAAGGAAGTTAGATGGAGATTTTGCCGAAGGGAGTTCAGCAATGACCATTACGGCTGGATGGAGTACGCTCGTTCCCAGGTAGCTACAGGTGCGAAGAAAACCACGCTAATAACATCGTCATAACTGGCTCACTTACAAATGTTAGCGTTTTTTTTTGCCTTTGTTTATACACCATGTAAATGGAGTGTTTAAATTGTTTTTAACGACGTAGCGCCTGTACCCTCTACACCGCTGCTTCACCATGCCGTATGGGGAAATGTTCTGTCATTTCGTTTATCAATTTTGTCACTCATCTGGAAGCAGTTGAGCTCACTGCAAACACACACACTATTAAACAGCATGGAATCACAACTCGAAGCGCACCAGTCGAACATGATCCACGCTGCCCACGCACGAAAGCGAGAGCGCAGTGTAGCCAGCATCGCTTTCAACTTCACTATGCTTGGAAAACGAATCTTGCAGTAACATACAGAAAACTTTCTCGCTGTGATTTTTATTAGATTACATACTGCGTTAATGAAAAACTACCTTTAATGGCTACTGTGTAAGTGAGCAGTTGCCCGCAGCAGCAAGTATGCGCAGCAGTGCCGTTTCTGCCCCATGCGGCGCCCGTCGAAAGCTCACATTGGGCCGTGTAGCACAGCCACAACTCCGTTGCTGAAAATCTCCGTTACGGAGTTTCACGTCAACGGAGTTCGCGGGTGCCAGTGTGACAGGTGTATAGGAACGTCTAAAATTTCGGATGCAAAGGGCTTTTGCCATCCAATTTTCCGGACTTTTTGACATGACTGCAGGTTCGAAACGGCATTAATTGAAGCCACCACCACCACCATTCTGATTATCGCGCCGCCTTGAGCTGGCGCTCTCGCACACAGATTTTCTGGCAGCAGTAGCCACACCACTGCAACGCTAAGCCTAGCTACTTCAACATTCGCTACCAAGCTTCTTGCTGTTTGGTGCAGTGTTTTTCACTGAAACAATTCGCTGCTGTTAGCAACAGTGCCGACTTCGCCTTAGTAATCCTCGCCAACGGCTTCGGAGTGCGGAAAGCATGGCGCGTTGCATAATGCTGGTTCCCAAAAGTTAACTTCGCCCCAATACAGCAGTCTTACACGGTGAAGCATACCAAAAGTTCCAAGGGGCAATAGTCGAGGGATGTGGTATGGTTCCTTTAATTATACACGCATGCACCCGCCGTCTCCTATCACAGTATGAGCCCCGATACGCTTAATAACTGACTGCGTTCTTGTAAACGTGTGAATAAATCCTCTGGAACTTCCCACTCATGTGTTAGCTCAGTGCACATGTGCCACTGCATGCGAGTCCTCCATTCAATTAGCTTTTTTTAATTCGAACGTCTTTAATTCGAACAAATTTTTGGGCTCCTTCGAGTTCGAATTACCAAGATTCGACTGTACTATCAATGTCACACTACACATGCAAGCCTTTACAGAAAGCTCTGTTCTGTATGAAGGTGCCCAGAGATTAAATCCTCTCCTCACAAATGTGTGGCACTTCCTTAGCTACATCATCTATTCAAGCTTTATGCCAATGCTTACTAGGGACCGACTTCATCTTCTTCTTGTTTGATCCCCTAATATTTTTCCGGCGTTTGCAAGACTCTGAAATATAACATAGGAAACTACGTGTCCAGCGGAGGACTTTTATTTAAGTTAAACTGTATGCTCTGCCAAGACAGCACTGAGGACTGACAAAGTGCAAGAAGAAGGGGAGAGTGACACGTAATGAGAAGAGGAAAGATTAGATCATAACAAAGAGTTAATTGATTTACTGACTGCATCTGCATTCTAATGCAAGACCCAAGAGATAAGGCAGTGGAGTGTTCCAGAATAATTTTGACCACCTAATGTTCTCTAACAGGCATGGAAACAGAGGGCAATGACGGCCGACTGGTGGCAGCACAAGAAAGGGGGGTCAGCCACAGAAGTGGGCGGACAACGCCAAAGAAGGTTCAAACTCTAATAACATAACGAAGGAGCAGGTGATGTGACAGAAATCGCAGGAAGCTCATTGAATGATGATGACTCCATGCACAAATAGAACACAGCTGACAGATGAAGATACTCAAGAGTCAAACACATGCGAAGAAGTTTATCTGTGGCACAAGCCTTCTGCAAGGCACCCCAGGAGTCAGGTTAGTGCCTTGGGATGAGGCCAGCCTGCATCGTTTTATGTGCCCTCCTTATAATGCACAGAAGGGTGAGTATGACCACTTCCGTGGTGTAAGCCAGAGGGGCATCTCAGCAGCAACGCTATCAGTATCAAATGGTACAGCCTGGTCGCCATATAATATTCAATCACCCTGTGTGAAGATGTACACCCTTGAAATTGACACGCTGTCAATAACGGCTTATGCGACTCCAACACTGGATGAAGGCATGAAAGCTAGTGACTGGTCAGCCAAGGACATAACAGAAGCAAGCTAGAACTACCAAGACTAGAGACAGCTGGTGCCTTATTTTTAATATAGAATAAGCGCAGTGCCTTGTCCAGCATGGTAATGACCACAGACCTTTTAACAAGAATGTGCAAATGTGTTGCCGAAGACAACATCCATGCCTTCTTTTAGCACACAGGCGTTATCAGAGAGATTACACACTGCGTGCTTAACTAAATGCAGCAGCCTAAGCAGCAGCATGTGCAACACATAATCTCGCTGATTATGTCAGTGTGCTGGTAGAGAAGGCATAGATGGCATCTCCAGCCAAGCGCTCGCATATTGTTAACAGAGTTGAGGTCTGTACATGCTCAAGGCTTAAAGGGACACTAAACAGAAATAACTTTAACTGTATTAGATTATCTTTCTAAAAAATACCCAAGAAGCCACTCTTCCTCATGAGAGGAGACTTGATAAGTCATAGATGATGCAAGAACAAAAGACAGGTATCGCTGCCGCCTTGCACCAACTAGCCGTCACATCATGGATTTTGATAGTGTCTGCTCAAAGCCTAGCTCATTTTTATATTGGTAAAGATGGGCTACACCGTATGCTAAAAAAAATTCCAAACTTTAAACTTAGTGAGTCAAGAACTTTTGCAGAACCATGGTGCCTCCCCACCCCCTTAAAAAAAAGAAAGAAAGAAAAAAATTCTTTGTAAGTCCAATCTGACAATGTTTCTGTTAAGTGTCCCTTTGACAACAGTATTATAGAGTGGTGGTGGTCACTCGGCTGCCCATAGGCTCTTTCTGGATCTTTAAAATGCTAACCCACACATAAAATTACATGGCTAATAGGAACGCAGCATACCAACCATGGCTGTCTGAAGACAAAAAAGAGCCACTGGTTGGCATCAATGCGATGTTGACACACAGCGGAACAAAGGCTTTGTGCATGCTAACATTGAAATTCGAACTCCAAGACTGGAAGTGACAGGTGGCACAAAATTCTGATGCTCTGTACACAAAGCGCAGTTACCTTCATTCCCATTTTTAATGCAACAGTATGTACTATAGGAAAGCACAGTGAGCATGTGCATGCTGTAACTATGCACTGGTTGTGAAATCCAGACACACTAGGCTCATGTTGAGCAGAAAAGACAGGGATTTAAAAAAGAAATATAGGTATCTGTAACCTTGGGAGCTGCTACGCATTTAAGCGCAGCATACCATAAGTTTTATACACTGACAGTTGACAGCAATCTCATGGAAAAAAAAAATCAAAAAGCACATTACAGAATGTAGTGTTTGTAAAAGCTGCAATTGATTTCGCAGCCACAACTAGGCACACTGCGCAGCTGACCAAACTACAACGACAGCGTCACTTTATCAGCGAAAACTACTGCAGTTACTCTTTTTAACACAAACTTTGTTTTCAGAAACACTCACTCGAAAATAAAGTGTGCATTAAATTCAAGTATGAAGATAAGACAACATTAGTGAAAAGTCATCATCAGTGGCATTAAAATTTCTGTAATCGAACATGATCCATACATCCATGCAGCTGCAGAAGCTGTGTATAGTGAACTACAGCACTGTGGTACCTTCATGCCTGCATCGAGAGTTCGTTAGGCTACAGTACAGTAGAACCTCATTGATACATTGCTGAAAAAAAAAAAAAAAAAGGAATGTGAGAAAAAGCTACTAACCAGGAAAATGTACAATCCGAAGTAACTAAAAACCTTGACAGACTCAACTATTGTTGACATTTACGTAATGCAAAGCGTCGTGCGGATCATTGCGGCGCAAGACACAAACACGTGTCAAGCTGGTGGTGCTCTGGCGATCCGAGAGGTGTTTTGTTTTCCTATTGCGTGGTGTTCTAAGGTGGAGATGGGAAACCGAAATGAAATCGAGCTCATGGACGACGCTGGATGCCACCGGAGCAAAACGTGATGCCCACGTCGTGCCACCTGCAGCAGGGAACAGTGGCGTGTTTGGATTATTGCCTACTATATGTGTGCAGTGCACTACCAATGGCACTATGCACCACGCGGTGTAAAACAGATAGGTGAAGATTCTTATTGTTATAGGCTTGGCGGCAATAGCTGTGAATGGCGGCATGCGACGACCCTGGTGGCGATTTGCTGGTACCGAAATGAGAAACTGGGCATGCTGCCGTTTTCACGTGAGACGGGCGGCCTATGTACCATTATCGATCGCATGTGAACAAGAAAAGGCCCAAGGCGCATGCGATGTTGCGGCCGGAAAACGTATAAGATCGTAGTCTGCAGCAGGGAACGGCAGCACATTTTGGTTATCGCCTGTTAAAAGCGTGCACTACGCTTCCGATGGCACCACGAACGGTGAAACAGATAGGCGAAGATGCTTATCGCAATAGGATTGGCAGTGATAGCTGTGAATGCCACGTGCAACGACCCTGGAGGAGATTTGCTGGTATACTGAAATTAGAAACAGTGTGTGGTGGCATTTTCACACGAGACGGGCGGGCGAGTATTAGGGTGAAGCTGCCACGGCAGACAGCTAAATACTTTTCTCGATCGCATGCACCTCTCGAATCTTATTGTTTACATGGGGCCTAGCAGCCGGAAAACATATCGTACGATCGCAGTTTGGAGACACACTGAACGATGGTGCCGAAAAATCTTTTGTGGGAACATATAAACCAGGAAAAAATGGGCTGAACTCTACTGGGTAACTTTGTTTTCTCGTTTGAGATTGTTGGCATCGGGAAAACAAACTTAACGGGAACGTATCAATGAGGTTCTACTGTATATTCTAGAGGCTTTAGTTGGTCTTCCATGATCTGCAAGGAGTAAAGAAATATGGTATATCAAATGCCATAGAAGACACCGAAGACGAGATCATCTGGGCTGTTGTTAGTATCAAGGAGGCTACCGAAAGTGACAGTGAGCGACGTCCACTCACTGCAGTTCGGAGGAAACAGATTTTCACCGTTATTCTCTCTTTCACCATGAAAAAATGGTGCGTGAACAACCAAGGGTGTTGTATTCACAATTTCTCGGTGTGTCACCATCAAAGGCATTGCACTTTTTACTTCTGGTCGTAAAATCGAGTGCATGTTACAACTGAAGGTGCATTACAGAATGGAGTATAGTACAGCAGTTGGTTCATCTTCAAAGTAAGCTGAAACAGCGACAAAGAATAAAACCTGCACAACAGGACAAGCACTAGTCCTGTGGCGAGCATTTGCTTCCTTGTTTTTATTCAGTTGTACTGTTCCAGCATACATTGAACAACACGGACCATGAAGCCCATTGCGAGAGTAACAGATGCCTCCTTACTCAGAGCCAGTGGCAATGTGCAAAAAAACTCACCTCCGTTCTGCTCCTCCATACTTTCGCTATCGCACCACTTGTCACCCGGTTTCGGGGGCGTCACGTACCTCCTGGCAAAAAGCGAAGGAGGAGGTGATGGAAAGCAGAGTTTAATTCTGAGGTTTTCATGCACCAGAACCACGATTCTAATTATGAGGCATGCCGTAGCGGGGGACTTCAAATTAATTTTTGACCACCTGGGGTTCCTTAACGTGCAACCAATGCACGGCACATGAGCATTTTTGCATTCTGCCCCCGCCCAAATGCGGCCGCCGTGGCGCGAATCAAACCTGCGACCTCAAGCTCAGCAATTGGGTGATGGGGAAAGGGCGGAAGAAGGTTCGGGGAAGGCAAAATATGGGTGCCAGCATTGGGTCTTACAAAAATTACTAGAAGAAAATTTGACGCCGTAATACTTCAGTTACCATACGAATGATGGGTGGAACATGAATTGGTCCAATCTTCGTGCATGTAGCATAAGACATTCTTGTAGCATTATGTATTCCACTTCATCTTTCTAAATTTCCTAGCAATCATGAAAACAGCAAGTATCTGTACGCACAAGAAATTGTAGCAAATGGCTGCACTTAAAACACAATACATCTTGTTGAAGATGGCCAATTTGTGCAAAGTCAAAAAGTTATGTGAAGCCAAAAGGACAAAGTCTAGGCGAATCTGTACCATCATGCCTATGCTTGCTAATATATTAAATTTAAAAATTTTTTAAAGGAAACTCTACGGGTGCAAGAGTTCACCCTCAGTAACATTTCATAAAAGGCACTTCCGCGAAATGTAAAAATAGAGAACAAATAATTACACAGACCCTATATCTACCTCTATATATACTCTGCATCTCATCTCCATACCATATCATCCAGAGTCTTCACCCAATCAAGCGATTGCTCAATGCTACAAAAATCCTGCATGGAAGTTATCAGTGGGACTTGTTCTTTTCCTGCCTGCTCACTGCTTTAATTTTCTATTGCTACACTCCTTTTTTTTTTTTTCTGTCAAGAGCTTTCTGCAGTGTTACGGGAAAATATTTATAAGGCATCTCAACTACTGGTTGTATGTAGTTCTTACACAATATTTTATCACAAACTTTTTTTACCTAGACACCATGATACCTTCACCTTTGGGGGCAAATTACAAAACGGGTGGGCTGTAACTCCCAATATTACAGCAGAACATTTTTCCATGGGTTTCTGAAACACTTCTGCACACTGTATCTGGTGCTTGTATCCTTTGTATTTGTATCCTTTATATCCTTTGTACTGTATCTCGTATCTGCATCCATTGTTAATTCTGTGGTGTCTGGCTACCCTACTATAGCTCACGTTTCAATATATTTTGCCTCATTTTGTTAGTTCTGTTCCGGTAGAGTGCCTTGCTATGACTAATGTTTCAGTTCTCAGGAGTCTCTTATGTAGTTCCCTATGCTGTGCACACAAAGGCAAAGTCCACCAGCAGCCAGGAGACTGGCAGCTGGTGATGCTCTTGTGGTGCATGAAGTTTCATCACGAGAGCATAGGCCAAAAAGGAAGCCAAAAAAAAAGAGCATAGCAGCACAGCCCATTTCATTATTAAATCAAATTACCGTGGTTATTTGAATCTAACGTGCACTTTTTTCCAATAAAACGGGGCCAAAAAGTGCGTGCACATTAGAATTGAGTATGACCCTAAATCTGTGTTACCATGTCGCCAACAGTATTTCAAGATGGCCGCCTCGTACATGCTTCCAAGCCTAGCTGCCGTAGCTTCCTCCATGTGCTGCAGTAACGTGTGCTT
Source organism: Dermacentor andersoni (assembly GCF_023375885.2). Taxonomy (NCBI): domain Eukaryota; kingdom Metazoa; phylum Arthropoda; class Arachnida; order Ixodida; family Ixodidae; genus Dermacentor; species Dermacentor andersoni. The sequence continues at coordinate 91,081,588 of NC_092819.1, read as the reverse complement.
AGATTAGTCCACCGTCTGGGTTTCCGTTTTTTGTGTTTGCTCTATCATCATGGAAGCACCAACTGCAAAGACATGCTGAGTTCATCATGATGCCGCAATTAAAAGGAAAGTGAGTACGTGTGCAGAAAAGGATGGACATCGAGCCACATCACAGGCGTTCAGATTTCCTGAATTCGGGCGGGAAGAAACAGAGTGGGCAGGACAGACGCTGTCCTGTCCACTCCATTTCTTCCCACCCATATTTCCACTTAACGACACTACATGATGCACCAACTGGCCCAACAGCCTACGCTTCTGGAGTTCCTGAAAATTGCATGTGGGACTGGCGGAAACAGGAGGAGAGGCATCCTACCCCGGTAGCTGCTGTGTATGGTGCGACCGATTGCATGGCCCCATCTTGGAAGTGATCTGCTATGGGGACAGAGTCTATGCATCTAAGAGCACCCTGCTGTGTTCGCGTTTAAGCGAGAGGCAGCATGAAGGTCAATTCGCTAGCTCCTGCTACCGTACCTCTTCACTCCAACATTTTGATAGCGAGTTTCTACGGTCATCGAATGACATATGTTCACGTTTGCTTCTGCGTGCATGACACCATGCTTGTTAAATTAGTAAGCAAGTGTTTGCAAGTTTATACGGCTGATAGAAGTACTGCCCTTACTTCATATAGTTGTCTAATTTGCTATCGCAATCGATGCTTCGCCTTTTGGGCGAAACTGACTTCTTTATTCCTCACACCTTTAGTGCATTGGGAGTAAACCTGCTTTTCCAAACGAGAGTAAGCAGTATTTCTGTATGAAAGCATGAGGTGCACGTTTTTTTGTCACGAAAAAAGTACGCGTTACAATCGAGGGCGCGTTTGAATTGAGTAAATACGGTATGCATTTAAACGTGCCATAGCTGAGCAACAACATTTGCCAGGCACCTATGCCAAAGTGAAATCAAGCAATATTTACAAGAGTAACAGCACCAGTTAGCAAGGCTCTTTCTAGTGCAAGCCTTGCTACTCTGTGGCGCAAGCCTTCTGCAAGACACACCAGGAGTGAGGTTAGCCTTGGGATGAGGCCGGCCTGAGTCGTTTCATATGCCCTCCTTATAATTGCACGGAAGGGAATGCATGACCACTTCCATACAGTAAGCTAGAGGGGTGCTAGCAACAACAGGGCTGGTCCTGATGGCAATTGGACCATCCATTCAGAACACAATATGCAAGAATATACAAACTTGATTGACATACAGCTACTATCATCTGCACAACACACATACTTTTAAGTGCTGGTCAGGAGTATTACACTGGACACAGGCAGACTTGTCAAATTCGCCACTTTGCCACAGGTGATAGAATCACAGGGCTTCTGATTTCGCTCAAAATGCCAACATGGCATAACCTGCGTTTCGAGAACATCTCAGAAATATGCAAGCCAATTGCTGGTTATAGAAGGCAAGCTGGTCCATTTTACTTTTGTGCCATGCCAGCTACATGGAGCTGCATTGAAAAGCAAAGAGGCATTCGGGTTGTGAAAACCATTCGGTGCACCAGTTCTTGCTTTTGCTCTGTAATCAATGATGCAATAGAGCAAAACCTCATCAATTTTACGATCACTAGTTGAGAAAATCAAATAATTTGGACTAGCTTTCCAGATCCAGCAGATGTAGGCGTCGTTCTGTGGCACGAAACCCTTATTAATTCGGTGATACATGGCCACGCAGCAGTTGACTTGGACAAGCCTCAGAGCATGGCATTTGATTTCATGTTATCACTGCTTGATAAATGCTATCACTGCTCGCAAAGTAGTCGCAGGAACTCTTTTTGCCTTTCTCTTTCCCTCAACCTGCTTTTTTGCACTGAGTGCAAGCAGGATTCACATAGGACAGCTGGGCCAAAAAAACAAAGGGTCATCAGCACTTACACAAGGCACTTGAGGATGCGCTCGTAGAGCATGTCGTAGGTGCAGTCCTTGGCAGGCACAGACACGAAGAACGGGTAGCTGAACAGGTGGCAGCTTGGCACTGCTCGGCTGTTGGTATCGCACTGTGAGCTGGAACCACCACAGCAGACACCAGCGGATGCAATCGAATGTAGTTGCATTAAGACAACAGAGAATTAAAAAAACTTGCAAGAAACCAGCACAGAAAACGTTATGTCTAATCTAATATAGTGTCGTGTTTTGTTTTCTCACTTAAGTTCTGTACCTCCATCGCTTTGCACAACACCTTTAATTATGACAGGGAATAAAAAGACCGGGCGAAACTTTTGCAACATATTTCACCAAATGTAACCGAATGAAGATCCATTAATACAATGACTTGAATAAAAGGCTTAGAAAAAGAAATATTCACAGCACTTTGTTTATAACAGCTCTCTTTATAAGGCCCTCCTTAAAAATGAACAGTCAATAGCAAAAGTTACCGCACCACAGGAGCCCGTACCAAACTGCCCCTTTTCGCCACCGCAGCAGTGCAACACCTGCAGTCGACAGCTGTGCTAGGCCGGAAGCGGGCCCTTGTTTTTTGCAGTCGTGTAAATTTTCTAGCACTGTGCATAGTTTTCCTACTTCCTCATTCTCATGTGAAGCACAGTGGCATGCAATATGATCATCCCAGCTCGGGGGCACACAGCCGGTATCGGCAATATCAGCTCCAATGATACTGTTCGCAACACAGAAGCACGTTTCCACAGGTGAGAAAACTAGAGAAGCCTTGCACCAAGCAAGAATATTGACAAGCCGGCGAACAACAAAAGGACATTTCCAGCCTAGCACTGCTCTTGGCAGTTGCTGACACAACGGAAGTGTCGTGGAGAGGCAGTTTGGCATGCGCTTGTGTGATCCGTAACCTTTTTCGATCGACGGTAAATCCTCATAGGACTTGGCATTGGAATAGCGAAGTATGTGCGCTAAAATAAACCTCTGTATTTCATGCTGACAATGACGCCCATGTTTCACAGCTTGCGCTGACCCTGCTATGCGCCTGCTCGTTGGGACCACGTGAGAATGTATGCGCATGTGTGATGACTGCTGCCTTTTAAGATGCAGACTACAGATCACCAGGCCATGCTTTCCCATCGTCATCTATTTTTACAACTTCTTTTGCAGGCGAACCCACCATTATCTTCACAATATCCTGTAGACCTAAATTTTTCGGCTTACCAGGAAAGCTTATTATTCTTAGCATTATTATTATTATTCTAAGCATTATTCCATTCTTAAACACCCTGAGAACATCTACGGCCGCTGAATTGAAGTTTCATTTTTGCAAAAACATCAAGCAATCGTTGACCAGCATGAGGGTGCTAAGGCTAGTAATGAAGCCCTGCAGCAGAGGACTGCCTCCCTGACACATTCATAGCACCACCTCTGCCAGTTTTCCAACAGGCATTGCTGCAGGAAAGTAGCCAATGCCCACTACAAGCACGTGGCCTGCATTACTTGTTCATGCCATGACCTATGTTTTTCGATTGCTGAGAATCATCCAGGATTTTAAAACTGTTCTGCAAATGAGTTAAAGGACCTGCATGATAGTTACCTCAAATCTCCTTAGTTTCTGCCAAAAACATATTAAGGCGACTAATGAGCCTTCGATGGCTCATGGGTCGACAAATCCGTTGTCTAGCGTGATAGCACCAAAATTCAAGCAAACGAACTTCGAGATATGGGCGAACCAGCCATATCTCCAAAGAGGATTCCAATTGACAGTGTGAAGGCTGAGAGTTGAACCTACTTCTTCTGGTGTTAAGGCAAAGTTAATCATGATAGAGTTAATTAAAGCACTCGAACCCACAAACTCTGGTGGGAGAAAAGTACAGTGGAGTTTCGTTGATACGATTCTGAATATATTTTTTTTAATACTAATATGCTTTTTTTTTTCTTTTCTCAGCCAACGTCTCATAGGAGCCATATATTTTCATACAGTTACTGCAATTGAGTTTGTACGTAAAATGAGATAATACGACTGCAGAAGTGGGGTTTTAGCGGTATTTTTAAACCTCACAGCTTTATATTCCAGTGTACTAGCTTAAATACTATTCTAACGACTCAAGAATAACGTGTTAAGCCCCAGCCCCACTGGAGGAGAAACGTTTGCGGTGCGCCACCAGCAGTAAAATGCTGCTGTGACAGTGTGGTCACATTGACTGGCAGCACAACACTGATCAGTTGACTGAGGAAACAGTGGCTTCCTTTTTAACTCCCAAAATAACTTTTACAGACAATGAAATAAATAAAGTTCGGCGCAAACTGACAAGCTATTTCATAACTGCTGGATAAAAGTGTGTTGGCTGGGGTTTGCGTGGCGTTGAGTGATGCTGTTCCGCATAACTTCCGTATAACGTGTTATGCAGAGCACTGTCAATAGACACCAAGCGGACCTTTGCTATTGAGTTATTCACTGAGTACCAATATTTCCATATTTTTTAGAGCTTGCTTTGGCTAACATGATTTTCGTATCATACATTATTCTCTGGTTCCGTATAGATCATATCAACGAGATTCCACTGTAATAGGAAGTAACAACGCATTCGAATGAAAATGTCACTTAATGTGCAGTCGGCGTCACCCTTGTGTACAGCATGGGAACGGCGGCCTCCATGGTTCTCAGGAGCCAGCCAGCGGCGTCTAACGGTTGTTGCTTGGCCTAAACATGCCCAGCAGCTCCCGTTATGTGTCAGGCCCACCAGCGAGCATTAGATGTCGCTGGCTGCATCAGGAGCACCCTGGAGGCCGCCGTTCCCGTGCTCTACACAAGGGTGACGCCGACTGTAATGAATGTTTTGCGAGCGCACAGGCTTTCACCTTCAGCCTGTTTAGCATATGCTAAGGTGACAGCCAACATTCTTTTTTAAAGTCAGTACTGCCTTCTCACAATTTCTTCCCTTCCTATTATAAATTTTTCTAAAACAACTTCTGTGCACGAAGGAGTTACCAAGACAAAGAAATAAGAGAAACAAGAGGAACTGCTCACCCACCTTTTTTCCCGCATATAGACTGGCAAAAACAATGTGGAGTTATCCAATGGCTGCGGCATCTCATACCTGCCCATAAGAATGAAAAAAAAAGAAGAGAGAGAAAGGAGGACAATAATATTATGCCAACCATGATGACAAGGCAGGCATGACAAATTCTGTCACAAATTAGTCAGACGATGAAAGGTGGGCACTCACACAAACACGTCACTCCGTTCGAGAGTGTCCACCTGATCTGAGTGTGTCAGCACCCTGAGAAACCGGTGTTTGTGAACTTCAGTCACCACAAGCTGCAATGCATGAAAGCATGTGACATCTGTAGATACATACAGACCCGAAAGCATGGAAGAGAGTAAAACAGTGCAGCAATGCCAGACCATGGCACCAATGGCTTGGGCCAATGTTCCATCTCCAGAAAAGTATGAAAACGCATCTGGATTTTATTGGAGCAGCAACTACTGTATAGTAATGCCAGGTCCATCTGTTCTTTTAGTTGAAACGTTTGTATTATCTTGGGTAACAAGTCGAAAAAATCCCTGCAATGCTTCATTTAGCCAAAGCCATTATCTTTTAATGAAGCAAGAGACTGGTCTCGTGAAATTCCTTGGTTGCAGGTGGCAATTTCATATCTACAGAAGTTTTACTTTTCCATTTCGTACCATTTTATCTCAGTGTGTAGGGCGATTCTCAGATTTTTTTTACAGCAATCAGTACTTGGCAGAAGGCAGGGAGCCAAGATAAGCAGAGTGGCTAATGGTCCTTGTGGCGCACGCCGTCTGCAAGGCACTGCTTTTGAGCACGTGCAGAGCCTTGGGATGAGGCTGGCCTGAATCGTTTGATGTACCCTCCTTGAACATCACAGAAGCAATTGCAAGATGCTTCCATGCGGTAAGGCAGAGGGCGTCTTAAGCTTGCCGAGTCGCCATTCCAAAAATGATGTGAACTTTGACGAAATGGACCAAGGCTCTTCCATCACACGCCAGTTGCAAAACTTCCCTAAGGCCTCGTGTTTCAGAACACTCTTTGAGCTCGACAACAAATGATCTCGGTACACAATGTTAAATTGTGCGGTTTAATGTCTCGAAGTTTCACACGGGAGGGACTATGAAGGATGCTGCAGTGGGGGAGGGGGCTCTAAATTATTTTTTTATCATCTGTGGCTCCTTAATATGCATGCAAAAGGACGGTACATGTGCCTGTTTGCATTCCATCCCCATCAGAATACGGCCACCACAACAGGGAAAGGAACCGGTGGCTTCGCACTCAGCAGTACAGCACCATTGCCACTAAGCCACTGCGGTATGTTGGCGAGCAATGTAAAAGCAAATCCAGACGAACAGATTTTTCAATCATTTCATTTTTTATTTGAAGTGGCCATTTTAAGAACCTGTTAATGCCTTTCATAACGACAATGAATTCCATCCTATCAATCACAGGTGAGGCAACAATCACCCCCTCCCCCCCTTCCCTCACAAGCATGCCTGGAGTTAAAGCACAGCATCAGAACTGGCATGACTGAGAAACTCTGAAGAAGCACGCCACCAGCTAAATTTAGCTCGAGGGTGACAAACAAAATGGCTGTCCATGAAGAGGCAGGAACAATTTTCAAGTTCACATATTATATAAAAAAAAAAAACATAAGCAACATCCTGACAGCTAGCAATGATACTATTATGACAAAGGCACCTTACTCTCCTGAAAAAGGGCACTGAGAAAGAAGGTAGATAAAAGTCGGCACACGATTCTATTGACATAATTCAAAACATCCACAGTTTTCAACAAAAATGCCTCCCTTCCTCGGAAGCATCAACCACAGACTGCAGAAGAGTCTGCTCGTAGGAACTACACTATGTGTGTGCTGACATTGGTCAAAGGTGTCCCTCTTTGTACTTTTCTCTGCGCATTCCTTCAGCTAAATAAACTGTGCACAAACATGAAAGCTACTTGTGACAGTCAACTTGACACAGCAGGGCGGCTTTCGTGCTGAGTTCCAAAACGCTGACTCTGAGCATACTCGAAATAGCGAACTAAGTGAACCAGAATGGAGACTGCCAGAGCATCCGGAACATTTGAGTGTGGTTGCAGGCAGCAAAAACATTACAGGAACACAAAGCACTCATGTTCTGCTGTTCCAGACCCATTGTCAAGTTCACACTGCCTGTAACCATGCCTGTAAACATGGTCAAGTGTGCATGCAGTTAGTCGCATCTTTGCAGATACGTATGTGGTCAGGTTCACTGCGTGCACAGGGTGCAGAGAGCAACATGTCCTTTAAATCCCCCCCCCCCTTTTTCTTTCATACAGTTACACCAGGTTCAACTTATTTAAAAAAAAAGATAAACGGTTGGGTGTTGCAAATGCCTTTTGTTTTAAGTTATGGTGGGATCAGCAGTTCTAATCAAGCAAGACTGGTAGCTGAAAGAGCGCACAGTAGTAGTCGTCGCTACTGACCCTGTCGGCTGGGATGTCCATCAACCGAGATATGGAGTTGCACACATCCTGGATGGTGCTCATTTTTGAAACAGTCACCTTTATCTGCAAAGGGATCAAAGCCAGGTCAGGAGTGAAATTAATTCCTGGAACAAGAAAATGAATTCAACCCACCACACTAAAATCATTTTTAACGATAATACAGTGGAATCTCGTTAATTTGAACTGATGCTGTGGTCCTATCATAATTATGTGTACAGTAAAACCTAATTAATTAGGCCCCCATTAATTAAGAAATTTGGTTAATTTGGTCGCGCCATCTGGTACCATCAAACTTGTACATAAACCTATAGCACGAAACTCGTTAATTCGGACATAGATGATCATACTTCGGCTAATTCGGACAGTTCCCGGTGCTCAGACGCATATGAGGCAGATAAGATCGGGTGGCGCTAGGGGGAGTCCAAATCGCAACGCAAGCGACGGCGTCTCTGAGCAAATCATATTTCATGCGCATTTCATGAGCACCACAAATCAACAAGAGTGCACCAAGGCCTAAGGCGGTCCCCGGCGTTCCTGTTGCTTTGTGGTGCTCGTGTAAACTTGCACATTTATATCTGGTTGCGAACGAGTGCGCGAGGTTATATATTCATACATTTTTGTAATAAACGCCAGTTGGAAGTCGGCCCTTGTCCTTGTTGCCTCTCTTGTGCTCTGCGTCCCCTTTTGCGCTGGTTACATCATGGAATACTAACTAGCCCACTCTCACACCTTGCTTTAGTTTAAATGCTGAGCTGCGAGCTAACACAAGCACAGTCACCAACAGATAATTCAGACTCAATAGGGACCGTCGAAGCACCCGATCGAGTGAAAAATACCGGATTAGCCAGGAAATTAGTGACGTGCTAGTCACGCGAAATATCACGAAACTGAAAGTACCTTTGAAAGTAATCATTTCAGAATATGGCCCAAGTTTGTCAACGCATTACTATGTGCACATACACTTGCCCTTGGCCTACATTGCCTGTACTCACGCTTTTCTAGCAATGCCTTTTATGTTACTTTTCCTTTTACGTTTTTCGCGCTTCCTCAGTGGCGAGAGCGACAGTCCACCTCCATTATTAACGGAATCAGCTGGCCATGAAATGTGGCTGGTAAGAGCAGAAGGAAACTCGCACACCAAATCACACAAATCGCGAATGCAGCCTTTACAGACATTAAAAAAATTCATAGTAGCGGTGGCCTTTACAACTTAGTGGCTTGTACATATTGTACTGCAGTTTGGGCACGATTGACGAGTACTAGATCGACTAGGCTTCAATAACTTCGGTTTCGAGGAGATGCGAGCGAAATGGCTGAAGATGTATCAAAATGAAAATATAGCTATTTCTGCTTAACTTGGCGGCCAAATTAGAACACAGTAGTGCAAACGTAGTCTGAATTATCACACCAATCGCAGTAAGCTGTCCAAAATTTTGGTTGTCCTTATACCTCAAATCTATGGAGCCTGTGGTAGTGCCACGGAGCTATCCAAATAATCAAGCATCTCTGAATAATCGGGGTCTCAACAATCTGTCAGCGACTGTACTTGCTCTGCTGTAACCAATAATTATCTCAGATCTGGCATATTCAGTTTCATTTAAGCAGTACAATATACTCATTAAAGTAAAGCATGGCCAAGATTTACTTGTTATATCTGTGCTCGTTACAATGAGGTTCATCTGCATTACGGATTACTAGATGCAACAAAGAAAATCTACAATTTGGTTGACAATGCTTTATTAAAAAGATGATGAATGGCATTCCTTTTGCTTGCATCAAGCTACTGAAGACTATGCAAAGGAAACATCTGCATAAAAGGAGCTGTGCTACGGAATGCAACCTCTATGCCAAATATGCCAAAAACCTTCCGGCTCCCACCAGAAGATCCCCTACCTTGATAGGTTTTTCAAAGGGGTCTGCCCGAATGAGGATGAGCTCAAGCGGCTTCTCCTTCTTGTAAGGCAGGGGCAAGGACAGATAGCAGAAGGGGTCAAACGTCACCGACAGCTTGTGGCAGTCTGGGCACACCAGCGTAGACTTGAGCAGCCCGTGAAAGATGTCCACGATTATAGAGTTGTTGCGCATCAGGTAGTTCTGCCACGCCTCATGCGCCACCACCTAAGGACAAAGTGCGAAAGAAGGACAGGCGCAAAAGCATTCAGGACTCGTCCTAACCAAGCAGCACAGCCACCACTTCACCAAGGTGAGGCTTTCCTTAAAGGGCCCCTAGCCAGGTCTGGCTATTTTGTGCTGACAAGCGTCGTGCATACAACGCACGGTAACAAACGTGCCTGCTAAGTAATACAGTGAAACCTTGTTAAACCGAGCTCGCAAAAAGTAGGTACTAAACAGTAGTACTGCTTAACTGAAATAGCATAAGATCGCCCACTTGCCTGTCAAAAACAGAACTCAGAGAGAGTGTGAAGAAAGGGCAAAAACATGCAGTAGTTATTCACTTCACACGACAAAAGTGTTATTTTTGTTTGATGCTGCGGTGGCCTAGCAGGGACGACAGCGGCCTCAAACTTACTGAAGCTGCAAGCCAGCTATTCAGCCAGCCCCCTCTTCTCAGCAAACACTCGCATGGCAGATTCCTCGTTGGCATTGCAAATCCTCCGTGCACAGACGCGGTAGTACTGCAGAAATTGCAGGGCACCTTTTTCATTGCATGTTGCTGTTCTCGTCACGACAATTGCATTCACGAGACTGACGTAACTCGCATCTTCTGCCACTGTCGGGCCTGAATCGCCGTGCTGTCGCATTCCGTATCGTCCTCATCACTTGTCGTTAGGTGACACTTTGGCAACAACAGAGGCAACGAAAGCAAAAAGTCGTACCTTCAGCTGACATCTCTTTACGGTCGCAGCAGCGCCGCCGAGCAACTTTTTCGCATTCCAAACGCCACGCACGTAGTCAACGGTATATCCCTGTCGCGTGCCAGCGCCAACTTCGTGCCACGTTCAATAGCACGAGCTATGTCCAATTTTTCTTCTATGCTGAGCACCCGGTGTTTCTCGTCCGAGCTTCGGCATGATGCGAGTCCTAGCTTGCACGACGCCACAACACTCTCGGGCACGGCACCGAAATGATGATGTGGCTTCACACGCAAAACCCACAGGGCGCTTGGAAGCCGTTGTTCCAATCTCCGAGGCTTGTTCTGCCGGGCCACCCGTTGGGAACAACGAACCGCCATGATTGCGTGACGAAAAGTGGAAACACTATGTGTTAACCGATACGTACGCAATAAGCTGGTACGGTTTTTCCGGATAAACACATTATGTTAAATGGTCGCCGAGTCAGGGATTTGACTTTATTACTGTCAAAGCGAAACTACTGTTTAGTGGGTACAGTTTAATGAGGCTTTACTGCACACATTGCTATGTGCTGCAGAAAGAGCTGAAATTTCAAACCGAAAGCCACTAGCCGTTCTCCTGGGTGCCGCACCCCCTGCCGGAAAGTCAGCTTCAATCGCACAAGTGCGCCTATGTAGATCACAGTGCTGTGATGTCGTTCGTAGTGACACATGACTGACAATTATTGAAGGCACCATCTGTTGTTTGTGTAATCTGTTGCTTCAATAGACAAATTAAAGTTTAGAGAAATAATAAAGCACACAAACCGAATGTCTGCGTGTTCTTGTTTTCACACCACAGCAAGAGAGGTGCACTTCCATTTTGTCTGCATGTTCCTGCATCGTGCAGTCATGTTCTAGCACACAATCATGCTCTATGAACCGCTTGTGTCTGCCCCAGGATTCACGTAGCACTCACCTATACCGCTAGTTAAGTATTCTCATGCACAGCGCGCAAGATCGTATGCTGCGCGAAAGAAGACAAACGCAACAGCTTGCGCATGACGTTGTCAGTGCTAGTGCGCCGCACAGCAAGAAAGCGAGGGGAGAAAAAAAGGAAATGAAGGTGGGGCCCGTGACATATACGTCACGTGATCCTCGACTTCTGGTATGAGCGAACGCAGGGAAGGAATTTCACTTGTGGAGGCTAGATGGGGCAAGTGGAGAGAGTATCTCTCAGTTGCCTCCTGAAATCATGGGTTCGTGGCACTGAAATATTTCTATCTCAGCTATTAATGAACCAATATGAAAAATTCTTGCAGCAGCCTTAGAGGGCACGTAAGAACTTTCAGCATATAACAGAAATTTACTAGGTGGCCTGGTGAGGGGCCCTTTAAGAATGGCCAAAATTTCGTATTTTACTTCAAAGTTCAAATTAGCATTGCTAAAGCGGATGTTTTTGTTTTAAAATCTTCAGAACTATTATTACAGTCTATGCTGGTTACAACAGACCCACGTACAACAGACTTTAACATAATGGACCATATTTCAGCCTTAGTTTGTTCTACCTATTTTATTAATGCAACGAAGTTCACTTTTAATGGACTGCGCTACAATGAACTATCGGCTGCAGCTGACGAAATTGGCGTCAATTTTTTTCAAGATCGGCTGTTTAACACATACTTTTGCCCTGTCGACACGGGCTGACAAATGATTTGCGAGGGTCAGCCTGCAGCTCAATATCGCGCGCATGAGGGAGGAAGGCGGGCGGAAACGCAGTCTTTTGCAGAGTGCAAGGGGGAGGAGAGAGGGGGTTCTACTCTGCTTACGGCGTGGCTGCCGTATCTTGAAAGCGATCTGCAATGTGGACAAAGTGCTCATCCGCGCAGCCGCCGTATATTGAAAGCGATCTGAGATGTGGACAAAGTGCGCACTCATGTGGGCACCGTATCTTCAAAGCAATCTGGGATGTGGACAAAGTGCACCCAGAGCTGGTAGCTTCATATGTGTTGTGCTTTCGACGTTTAGTTCACATTGAAACTATATATAGCACAAAGATGAGCTCGCTCGTTGCTGCGGCCGCACTTATCTTGCTTAATTTGCTATTGCAATCAATGCTTCGCCTTTCGGGTGAAACTGTTTGTTCGTTTTTTTTACTTTGGAAGTTCATCACTCACCCTTTGCAATAAAGTTGTTAGACATCGCGACGAAAGTTTCAGAAATGGGGCGTTTCGAATATTGCGGACTTCAGATCAGGGTCCGTTGTAACGAGAGTTGACTGTATTCTAAACTATACACACGACCCTTGCGGTAATGTCTGCCTTAGTACATTTGTTGAGTTAAGTACAATGATAAGCTTTTCCAGGCAAGTATTACAGACTTGCAGCTAAAGCTCCAACGTTCACAACCCAGACTTTATTTTTTATTCTGAATGCTGAAGTTCGCACACATTGGTTTTTCATGCCTTAGAGACTGGCCCCTCTTATGATGCACTACTTCAAAGAAATCCAACACAAATGACGCATGGCTTTCAGAATTTGGTTGTGCCAAGCATTCACATAACACACCTCGTCAGGCCGTCCATCATTGTCCTTGAGCTCGATGTAAGGTTTGTTGATGACCCTGTTGAGGTCTTCATGAAGGCCATCCAGAAGAAAGGCCATCAGCTCCTGGCAGTCCTGCTGCTGGAAGCCAGAGAACTGTGGTGCGAACCGGCCCACCGCCATCTGCAAGATGTGCCCCTATCCACTCAAAAACCTGTGCATATGATCGCTCTTCGCTTATTTTAAGATACTGTCATCATCATCCCATTTTATGTCCAAGGCAGGATGGAACTCCCTCTCAACAATTTCTAATTACCCTTGTCTTGCACGAAATGGCTCCATCCGACACCTGCAAATTTCACAATTTCACCATACCACCTCCTCTGCCATCCTCTCTTGTCCTTCCCTTCTCTTGACTTGAAACACGATTGAGAGCGCTACAATTTGATAGTGCATGAGCGTCGTCACATATTTTGAAAAATATACACATTTTGCAGGAAGAAAGCACCATACAGAAGGTACGCTGCCACAAGAAGGTGGACCAAGCATTTCTGCACCCCCTGTAGAACATAATGAAACACACTTGGGCCTAAAGTGAATATTAAAAGAACTTTCATAATTCATTGTAGTTAATCAACTAATTAAGTGGAATACAGTGGAACCCCATTGATACGCTGCTTGCTGTTGCGTTTTCTTGGCTGCTATGTTGTGTTTTCGTGGTCCTGACCTAAATCCCATTGACTACTATGTACAGTGGAATTTCGGCGATATGAATTCGGCTGATACGAATTTCATAGCAATATGAATTTTTGGAAATTCCCAGCCAAAGTGCATTGTGCATAACGTAAAAAATTCAGATGATCCGTACACATTTATCACTCCGGTGCAAGTGATGCGCAACCCTTGCGATAATGTCTGCCTTAATATATCTGTTGAGTCAAAGTATGCACAAGGATAAGCTTTTCCAGGCAAGTATGACAGACTTGCAGCTAAAACTCCAACCTTCACAACCCAGATTTTATGTTCTATTCTGAATACTGAATTCGTACACAATGCTTTTTCATACCTTAGAGCCTTTCATGCCTTCATGCCTTTTTCATGCCTTAGTGCATTGTGTACATTGTAAAAAAATTCGGATGATCTGTACAAATTTATCACTCTGATGCAGTGATATGAACACGCGAGGTGCGAGCAGATGACAGCGACGGGGGCAGGACACCAGACTGGTCGGGATTTTCGTTGCGGTCGTGGATGCGTGGAGGCTCGAAAGCAATCAGTCCTCCGCCCCTCCAACGGTAATCCTCCTCTTGGCATGTTTACAATAGCAGTGGGCGAGGTGCTGCTCCAAACAACAGAACATTTCACCCCCTCTATGCCTGTTCGTTCTCCCTGACCCCTCCCATCTTTTATTTCCCATATAAAGTCCAACAGCGATAAAATCGTCGCTGAGAGCCCTATGCTGTATGTGCGAGCGAAAGTGCACGAGCGTGAGCCAGCAAATACGGTTCATTCTCGCATGTGCCAGTGAGATGGCCGAGCAAAAGCGCACTTTCTCCTGCTGCATGCAAGATATGGGGCAACTGCAATGGGGGGGGTCATCCTCCGGCGGCAGCTGCTGTTACGGCTCGGCCGTACAGGCGCCGTATCTTGAAAACGATCCGCAATGTTTGCAGAGTGCGCATAGCGCCGGTACCTTCGTATGCGCTATGCTTTCGAGTTTCGTTCGCTTTGAAGTGACAGGTGCACGGAGGTCAATTTACTCGCTGCTGGTGCTGCGATTCCTCCCTCCAGCGTTTTGACGGCTAGTTTCCGCGGTCTTCAAGCGAGATGTGTTCATGTTTACCTGTGTGCGCTTGGCACCGTGCTTGTTAAAGGAGTACTCAAACAAAATTTCGAAGTCAAGTTAACATGCGAGATCAATTTATGTGAACACACACACATCGTCTGCAAAATATCAATAGCGAATACAGCTTAGAACATATTTAAAATCCATTTTAAAGTATGTGCACGCAGCCAACCGCAACACCCAGCACCTTGCGACATCTACAAGAAAGGAATGTAAACAGACGAGAAAACACTACGTCACAAGTTTTTCCTGCCGTCGGGGCGGGCCCTGTGAGCAAGTTTCTTGCCGCTCTGATCGTCCTGGTCGTGGCGCCGACTTTTTCGCCGCTGACGGCGGCACAAAACTCGGCTAATATTTGTTTGACACGAAATAACTCTAAGTGACCTCGAAAGTGTGCATGTTATAAAATGTTGCGCAATATAGTAAATCGTTGGCGTGATTTTGACTCGCAAGCAGTCAGCGCAGCTACCGCTGCAATCGTCTCGGCGAAGCGGCTCGCCTGGCTAACGTGTTTTCTCATCGCTACCAACGGCGTCGGGAAGACTAACTGTATTGTCCCTTATGAGCAACATAAATGTGCAGACGTTGATTGTGCCAACGAATATAGATGCTCTGTTACCAGCTGCGGATGGGTCGCAAGGGCTGTAGGCCTTGGATACGACGGCTAGCGAGTGATCGCCAGCTCGTTTGGCTTGCTTGGCGTCGATAAGTGGCAGAAGAGGTCTGAGTTAGTGCACGTCGCTGCACGCTTAGAATGAACCCCGCTGAAAAGCAGCCAGATTTGCTCGTTTCATTTCGAGCGTGCCTGGTATAAACAAAACTGGCTGAGCTTAGAGCAGTCCGATGATCTTCCACCAAGACTACGTACCCCCAAGCCTGATGCTGTGTCGACTTTTACCTCGCTTTGCGTCCTGCTTTGGAACATGCTTCATTCCCAAAGTGCCCTCAATGAATACTACTTCTACTGGTCCGTATGCATATTGATAGCCATCGTTAGTCGTACTTTCCGAGTCACTGCTTTGTAGTGAATCCAATCAAATGTGGTTGGCCAGGTCTAATTCGGCAGCGACTACCGCAAGCAGGAAATAGTCACCGCTGGACGACGATCATGGTGAAGACATCACAAAGCAGGACCTTTAATAAAGTTTGTCCAATCCAATCGCAAGGCATGTGCAGGCGTAGCAGACAATTTAGCAAGACAAAGTTCTCGCGCTGGCGTGCGCACATTGCAGTTTTGTGCGATCACATGTCCAGCTGCGTTTACATTCGCTCTTTGGCCGATCTCATTGCTCTTCAAATCAAAACTTAGACTGGTCGCTACAAACAAGACTCCAAATAATTACCTGTCCCGCACTGAAGCCAATGCTGTTTCGTGCAGCGATTAGTGGGTCATTAGCTACTTACTGCAGCAGAAAAAAACAAGATCAAAAATTTGTGTCAGTACTCCTTTAATTTAGTTAGTAAGCGAATGTCTGCAAGTTTATATGGCCGATAAAACTACTATCCTTACTCCGTATAGCTACCTACTAATTTGGTATCGCAATCGTTGCTTCGCTTTTCAGGCGAAACTGCGACTGTTCTCGTTTTTAGGCGATACTAATTTTCAGGTGATACTAATATTTTCGCCGCCCCTTGAGATTCGTATCCCCGAGACTCCACTGTATTATATTCCCATTTGATACAGCACCATTCTGTAACGTTCCCACACCTTACACTGCATTTGAAAGTGGCCGCCACGTAAATATAACAGTGCAGGGAGAAATTGGCTCTCGCATGTTGCAACAAGCAACCAATTCTTTGCAGCAAGCAACAAGCAACCTAAGTTTGCAACAACGAACAAAGTTGCACAGGCCAGGCACTGCACAAACATTGGGAGAAAACATGCACAGAGTAGTTGAAGCATCTGAAAAAGCGCACATAGGTTAAAATCTACTGAGAACCATGCACACCGGGCCAATTCTGCCAGGTACAGGGCCTTATTTGCCATTTGACAATTGCCGGCTCTCTTTATTCAGCTTCAGCACAGTAGAACCGTGGTATGGGGTGAAGCGTACACACAATACTGCGGTAGGGGCCACTGTCATGGAACACTGTACATGTCCCTTAATAAAAGTACGAGCCCCGAGACATCTAATAACTGCACTGGCAGCCACTCGGACTCTACGATGTCGTGCTGTGGCGATTTGCAGCCTTCCTCACGGTTACATTTTCTCAGCTGGTAAATTTCTCCACGGTCCCTTTGAAAACGTGTCAACGGGGTTCTACTGTATAAAAATACCTTGAGGACTGCCACATGATGGCAAATAATATGCCGTTAGTTTCACCCATCTGTGGCTTACAGCTTTTCTTTTTGTAATTCTCGGCTAAAGTTACGCCAAATACCCAGTATAATTACAATAGCTTTTCCCCTGTTTCTTTCACACAATATATAACATATTATGCACTACTGTGAGTGAAAGCAACAGACCACTATCATTTTACAAACCGTGATTGGGCAATACTTAACAAAACAATTACTGTTCACTGTATTTATATAGCCGAGGAACATTCTCAACTAGAAGCATCTTTGCTAGCTGAGAAAAAGAAGAAATGTGGCAGAACTCATCTCACGATGCCTGTTGATGGTAATGCATTAGCATTGAATCAACATTGCGAAACCTATTGCCACCATCAAAACGATTTAGGTATGAGGCGTGTAACTGCAGCAAGACTCCTCCTCCACGCTTCCCTAAGAGCATGGCACCATCTAGCACCACCGCCATGAAGCCTGCACATGGCCTCCAATATGAACAGCACACCAGTGCGTGTGAAAACTAAGCACCAGGCTCCTCTCGAGTACTGCTTTCTGGATATGCTGCGCCATCTAGTGGCACGGCCAAAAAGCCCACGTGTGGCCTCCGAGACGACAAGCATGGCGTGCCGGTTCCGTCAAAGGTTTACAATTGTTCCCTCGCTTGCCACACACTTAGTGACCCAAGTTGGCAAGAGGGTCATTGAAGAGCTGCGCATGCCCAGTTTCATGACGCAGCTCGCTAAAGTGTTGGCGTAAAAGGCGTTCATTGAAAAGCGGCACATAACCAGTGCATTGGTTGCACAGCTTGCTAATGCATCAGGTTGCTGCCCTTGAAGAACCCTTGTGATAGGTTCAATTCTGCTCAGCATCAGAGAAATTAAAGGGATCTTTTTTGTGACTGTAGAGGTGGCACATTGTGCAGACGAGAGGTCAATAATAAAAAAATTCTAGGGTTTTTCATGCCAAAACTATGATCTGACCATGAGGCATACCCTAGCGGGGGACTCTTGATTAATTTTGACCACCTGGGGTTCTTTAACATGCACCTAAATCTACCTACATGAGCATTTTTACACTTTACCCCCATCAATATGTGGTCACTATGGCCGGGATCGAACTCAGCAGCAAAATTTCATAACCACTAAGCTACAGGAGCAGGTATGAGGACGTGCTGTTGCTGTGGCCATCAACACGGTAGCAGGTTAAGCAACTGACAGTGCTGCATATGCATGTTTGTGACATCACCTTGAAGGGCCTGGGTATGACACTGGAACAGTTTCCAGACCACATGACCTTGACGAGATCGGCATAGGACTTGGCGATCTCGCCTCGCATGCCCAGTGGGTTGCTGTCGTTCAGCTCCGACAGGTACCGGTCCGTCGTGAAGTACTCGGTGAGAGGGGGGGTGTTGCTCATGCACTGCATATGAAAAAGAAAAAAGAAAATGAGAAAAAAAAAAGAACTCAAGCAAATGCTTTTCTGAAGGAAGAGTAACAAGAACATGTGAACAAGAAAAGGCACCAGGGGTGCATAATTGAGAACAGTATATAGCCACCCCTCTCACATGAAAGCAACAGTGCGCACAGTTTCTCATTCAGGTGCCAGCAAATCTCCGCTCTGGTTGTTGCACGCCGCATTCACAGCTATCACTGCCAAACCTACTGCGATAAGCATCTTCACCTATCTCTTACAGCGCATGGTGCGTAGTGCCATTGGTAGCATACTGCATGCTTTTAGTAGGCGATAAGCAGGCCGGACAGGCCGCCATTGGAATATGAACCTGGCAACGTTTAACGCTAGAACGTTATCTAGTGAGGCGAGTCTAGCAGTGCTATTGGAGGAATTAGAGGGCAGTAAATGGGATATAATAGGGCTCAGTGAAGTTAGGAGGCCAAAAGAAGCATATACAGTGCTAAAAAGCGGGCACGTCTTGTGCTACCGGGGCTTAGCAGAGAGACGAGAACTAGGAGTCGGATTCCTGATTAATAAGAACATAGCTGGTAACATACAGGAATTCTATAGCATTAACGAGAGGGTGGCATGTCTTGTTGTGAAACATAATAAGAGGTACAAAATGAAGGTTGTACAGGTCTACGCCCCTATATCTAGTCATGATGACCAGGAAGTCGAAAGCTTCTATGAAGACGTGGAATCGGCGATGGGTAAAGTCAAAACAAAATACAGTATACTGATGGGCGATTTCAATGCCAGGGTAGGCAAGAAGCAGGCCGGAGACAAGTCAGTGGGGGAATATGGCATAGGCTCTAGGAATAGCAGAGGAGAGTTATTAGTAGAGTTTGCAGAACAGAATAATATGCGGATAATGAATACCTTTTTCCGCAAGCGGGTTAGCCGAAAGTGGACGTGGAGGAGCCCGAATGGTGAGACTAGACTAATCGACTTTATACTCTGCGCGAACCCTGGCATCATACAAGATGTAGACGTGCTCGGCAAGGTGCGCTGCAGTGACCATAGGATGGTAAGAACTCGAATTAGCCTTGACTTGAGGAGGGAACGGAAGAAACTGGTACATAAGAAACCAATCAATGAGTTAGCGGTAAGAGGGAAACTAGAGGAATTCCGGATCAAGCTACAGAACAGGTATTCGGCTTTAACCCAGGAAGAGGACCATAGTGTTGAAGCAATGAACGACAATCTTATGGGCATCATTAAGGAGTGCGCAATAGAAGTCGGTGTTAACGCCGTTAAACAGGAAACCAGTAAGCTATCGCAGGAGACGAAAGATCTTATCAAGAAACGCCAATGTATGAAAGCCTTTAACCCTACAGCTAGAATAGAACTGGCAGAACTTTCTAAGTTAATCAACAAGCGTAAGACAGCGGACATAAGGAACTATAATATGGATAGAATTGAACAGGCTCTCAGGAACGGAGGAAGCCTAAAAGCAGTAAAGAAGAAACTAGGAATAGGCAAGAATCAGATGTGTGCGTTAAGAGACAAAGCCGGCAATATCGTTACTAATATGGATGAGATAGTTCAAGTGGCTGAAGAGTTTTATAGAGATTTATACAGTACCAGTAACACCCACGACGATAAGGTGAGAGAATAGTCTAGAGGAACTTGAAATCCCACAAGTAACACCGGAAGAGGTAAAGAACGCCTTGGGAGCTATGCAAAGGGGGAAGGCAGCTGGGGAGGATCAGGTAACAGCAGATTTGTTGAAGGATGGTGGGAACACTGTCCTAGAAAGGTTGGCCGCCCTATATACACAATGCCTCATGACCTCGAACGTACCGGAATCTTGGAAGAACGCTAACATAATCCTAATCCATAAGAAAGGGGACGCCAAAGACTTGAAAAATTATAGACCGATCAGCTTACTGTCCGTTGCCTACAAAGTATTTACTAAGGTAATCGCAAATAGAATCAGGAATACCTTAGACTTCTGTCAACCAAAGGACCAGGCAGGATTCCGTAAAGGCTACTCAACAATAGACCATATTCACACTATCAATCAGGTGATAGAGAAATGTGCGGAATATAACCAACCCTTATATATAGCCTTCATTGATTACGAAAAAGCATTTGATTCAGTCGAAACCTCAGCAGTCATGGAGGCACTACGGAATCAGGGTGTAGATGAGCCATATGTAAAGATACTGGAAGCTATCTATAGCGGTTCCACAGCCACCGTAATCCTCCACAAAGAAAGCAACAAAATCCCAATAAAGAAAGGCGTCAGACAGGGAGATACGATATCTCCAATGCTATTCACAGCGTGTTTACAGGAGGTATTCAGAGACCTGGAGTGGGAAGAATTGGGGATAAAAGTTGATGGAGAATACCTTAGCAACTTGCGATTCGCTGATGATATTGCCTTGCTTATTAACTCAGGAGACCAATTGCAATGCATGCTCACTGACCTGGAGAGGCAAAGCAGAAGGGTGGGTCTGAAAATTAATCTACAGAAAACTAAAGTAATGTTTAACAGTCTCGGAAGAGAACAGCAGTTTACGATAGGTAGCGAGGCACTGGAAGTGGTAAGGGAATACATCTACTTAGGGCAGGTAGTGACCACGGATCCGGATCATGAGACTGAAATAACCAGAAGAATAAGAATGGGCTGGGGTGCGTTTGGCAGGCATTCTCAAATCATGAACAGCAGCTTGCCACTATCCCTCAAGAGGAAAGTGTATAACAGCTGTGTCTTACCAGTACTCACCTACGGGGCAGAAACCTGGAGGCTTACGAAAAGGGTTCTGCTGAAATTGAGGACGACACAACGAGCCATGGAAAGAAGAATGATAGGTGTAACGTTAAGGGATAAGAAAAGAGCAGATTGGGTGAGGGAACAAATGCGGGTAAATGACATCTTAGTTGAAATCAAGAAAAAGAAATGGGCATGGGCCGGACATGTAATGAGGAGGGAAGATAACCGATGGTCATTAAAGGGATAGTGAATAAAAAATTTGTCGCCGAGATTTCTGTCTCCAGTGATAGCTGTCGCACCGAGAGCGACCAAAACAACACTCGTTCTGAGGAGAAGTGAGCGAAAAGTAATTATTTTAGTGAATATTTCTCAAATCACAGCACCTACCGGCCTCCTCCGAAAGCTCTGGCAAAACCGGATATCACGTCACGCTTACCCACCTCGAGGCCCATTGCGAGCGATCGTCCACACTGAGCGCGCGAAGGGGCGAGTTGACGTTTGCAGCAACGCGCTTTCCTTGTACGACCATCCTATTCGTACCGCTTCCTCATGTGAGCTGTTCGAAAACCTCGTCTTTCATCTCGTGGATTTGTAGTTTGATGTGTGGAGCAGCCGTGTCAACGCCGCAAAATGCCGAGGGTCTGCTGTGCGCATGTGAAAACGGCAGGCAGCGGTAGTCTTTCTCGCGTACTTGTTCACGCTGTAGTTTTGCGCACAGGTGCCGTTTGACCATAATTTGTCATTTGTACGACGTTCTGAGCCAGATGTTTTGCCAATTCTGCCAGAATGAATCGAAATCCGCATCGTCGGAAGCGACGGCTGACGAAAAAAAATTCGCCGACATGAGACTGGTGGCGCCATCTCGTGTGCACCAAGGGAAGGAGTGCTCGGCTGCGATGAAACAACGGGATGCTGAAACCGCTGCGCATGTACTCGTTCACTCCGTGAATAACAAGACGTTCCCTGCTTACAGAGGCGCATTTCAGTCACTGCACATGCCTGGCTTCAATCCTCACCCGTTGCTTCATCGCATCTATTCTCAAAGCAGCTACTTGCGAGCATCAAGCACCTGCCGCGCGAGAGTCGGCAGCGACTGCTGACGCCGCCGGCCACACCTGCTCCGATGGCGTAGGTACAGGGAGGTCTACACGGGTCAATATCTTCAACGATTTCTACGTTTTTTTTTTTTTTGTACAGTGTGTACTCACGGCACCTGTATTGTGCATTGGTGGCTTTCATGTTTTACGCGCTAGCAGCTACCCATCCAAGCGGGCGGAGCAAGCCGCTTTGCGCAGAACGCAGAGTAAGTTCCTTATGTCGCCTGACATTGCGTAGCCTGAGGCACAAGCGTCCTCGCTCTGTTGAAGCCAAACATGGCAAAGCGTTTGCGTGAGTGAATCACGCTGGGCGCACCGCCACGGATGCAACACTGTCAATCAGGCGTGCGCCTTTCGTCTCGCTAACTCATTCGTGACAGGTGCGAGCTTGCTATCCGAGCCACAGGAACCGCGTTTATATCTGGTTTCCACCTATGATGCCACCCCTGATCTCTCGAGGCGAACGCGTGTACATGGAATGCACAGTGTAACACCACTTTGCTGGTCCAGACTCTTTCAGCACCGCGGAGGGGGACTGCTGCGGCGGGTCGTCGTCAATTTCGCTGGACGACGCGGACGGATCGTAGGCATACGCATTTATCGTTTGTGGTCGTTCAGTAGGCCGCTCATCCAAGTCGGAGTCATAAGTTCCGTTCATGCTATCGCTCTCACTAGAACTTTGCATTTTGCACTGCGCAGCGCGAGGAATACAAAACTGCGCAGCCGGCCAGCTCGCTCCGCGGCTGCTGAGGGTAGGTGTGACGTCAGATCCGCCGGCTTGTTGGGAGCGCTTTGCGAGTGACGTGGTGGCCGCTCAAAAATAACCCGAATAATGACTATATACTAAAGCAATCGTGTCTTAGGAATGCAATTGTGGGGCTTTCTCTATATTCTTCGATTTTTATTCTGTGTCCCTTTAAGGGTTACGGACTGGATTCCAAGGGAAGGAAAGCGTAGTAGGGGGCGGCAGAAAGTTAGGTGGGCGGATGACATTAAGACGTTTGCAGGGACAACATGGCCACAATTAGTACATGACCGGGGTAGTTGGAGAAGTATGGGAGAGGCCTTTGCCCTGCAGTGGGCGTAACTAGGCTGATGATGATGATGAAGCAAAATGTGCTGCCGTTCCCTGCTGCAGGCGGCATGGTGTGGGCATCACCTTTCGCTTAAGTGGCAGCCAGCCTCGCCCACCAGCTCAATTTCGCTTGTTTCCCGTCGCCCTCTTAAAACACCTCACTATAGGAAAACAACAAATCTAGTCTTGGGCCGCCGCCGCAGCACCACCAGCACGACGCGCGTCGGCGTCTCGTGCCACACCGATCTGTGCGACGCTTCGCATTACGTAGATGTCAACAAAGTTGAGTCTCAAATTTCTTTAGTCACTTCTGATCGTACGTTTTCCCGGTTAGTATGTTTCTTCTTGCAGTTTTTCCAAAATGTATGAGCGAGATTCTACTGTATGCACTTCAAGCAACTTAGCATAACAATAATTCTCATACATTTACATTGCAAAATATGTCAATTAGCGATAGTAAGGCGCCGCAGATCTGAAGTTGTTTACCACCAAACAAGCAGAGCAACATGCTTCTGCAACCAACAGCCACGGTGCACCGCTGCATCAAAACATAGCCTGTTGCATACCGGAAGCATGAAAGTGCACAAATAACATGCGATATAATGTCCAAAACTTGTAGTTGCAACATTTGTAGTTGTCGCTAAGTAGAAAGTGTTGCAGATCAAAAACAACTATGCTGCAAAGCACACAGAGTGAAAGGTGCTCTGACTGCACTACAGTCAAACCTCGTTAATACGTACCCGCTTAATGTGTAATTGCGGTTTAAACGTAGTTGCGAAGATTCCCCCACCCAGCCCCCGTTGAACCCAACGTATTGGCTAACCGCTGAAGCTGTAGTCACTCAGTGCCCACCAAAGAGCTAGTGTGTACCATGTTCTTTCTTGTTCTACACGCACAGGCACAAAATTGGCAAAATCTCGTGTGCAGACGTTCGACTCGAGTTGTGACATCCACATGACAGCCGCCAGCGACAGTAATGTTTAAACTTGGCCACCAAAAGTAGTTCCTCCTCATACAGCTGTTGCCGATTGCAGTGCACAAAAGTGTAGCCTTCGAGATTCGCTTCCGGTAACGCGAAGAAGCTGCCTGTAGGGGTGCGAATTCGCTCTCACCGTCGAACCCAATCCAATCAAGTAGTAACCGTGCAGAAGCACATTTCTTTAAAATGCATAGGCATTTCTATGCTTAACCAATGAAAAAAATGTCCCTCCATCTGTCCATCCCGCAAGACGACCACTTTCGCAATAAAGCCCACAGCAGCGAGCGACTGTACCATCACGCTGCCTGTCACTTCAACACGAATGAGGCAGCGAGAACACAGCACTCACAAAGCTCTCGGCACAATCCGCACCCTGCCCCTTTCGCAGATCGCTTTGAAGATGCAGGCCTGCACGTCTCTGTTCAGCACGCAGAGCTATTAGCAGTCAGCACTCTGTCTGCATCACAGATTGTTTTCAAGATATGGTCCGTGCGGCCATGCCATATAAGCAGGCAGCGCCGGTGTATGTTGGTCACAGTTCATAATGGTTTGACCTGAATGGATAAGGCACTAAAGAGCGATAACGGCTTATAATAATCGAAACGTCATCAGCGCACCGGTGCTGCCACCTGCAGTACTTTGCTTCCGTTATCAATGCACCTTGTGTCGCTGTGCGCACCAGTTCGTGTCACCACAGCGCTCTCGCTTGAGTCGTTTGTTTGTAACAGACAGATGAAGCTTCATAACATTGATAATGATACCAGGCTGCTTGGAGATGAGCAAGTGGCACAGTGCTTACGCATACTTAGACAACTACCAAAGAAGTTCCTACGCGATTTTTTTTCTTCATTCCGCCAGTGTGTTTGCAGTCGTAGTGTTGTCGTGGTGTTTAATGGTCTTTCCTGTACCATGTCGTGTTTATGTTATAGAGAAGTCAACATTGTTACATGTGCAGAGTTCTTGGGTAGTGACACTGAAGATGGACGAATGACGATGCAGAAGTGGTCGACGGCCCTTCATTATCTGACATGGCGTGTGATCCTGCAAGCTTTAGCAGAGAAGCGGGGCCTCATGGACAAACTCACTCGCGGCCTTACCAAGTTTGAAGATGTTGCGGCGAGGCCACCACGGTGGCAAGTGAAGATCGCCGATTTTTTGCTGCCTACCCACAAATAAAGCCTGTCCGAGTCTGTGTTTGAGAGCATCGTGACGTATTTCTTTCCCGGCCGGTAAGTAGCTTCTAAACAGGCATTGGCGGTTAATTCGTACATCGTTTAGCACGTACCTAAACGTCGTTCTCAGCTGACTACGTATTAACGAGGTTTTACTGTATTGAGATATCTTTTGCGACTTTGCATGTTGAGTATGAAATCGAGTACGTAGTATATAAGAACGCTTCACACTATCAGGTACCTTATAGACTGATTTTACTTTACACTTTCCCATATCTGTTTCATTCGTTTACGGTAATTACCTGCAAGGCTGCATTCATGAAGCAGGTGTTGCCGAGGTTACCAAGACCACAGAGCCCTGGCGTGTTGCCCCCCTGGAGGTCATAGTTGTAACTGCTGCTGTAGCTGCTGTATGAGCTACTTACAGCACTGTAACTCCTTGTCGCACTGCATGGGCAGGGAAGAAAAAGGAGTAAAAAGAAAACACGAGATGTTAGCCACTCTGAAAACACTAACATAGCTGTGTTGGTGCATGTGTGTGTGTTAACACTTGGCATGCTTACCCCACCCTGCATCGAAAACTTCATGTAAAAAATCAAACAAAGCTCAAACGCCTCCACAGTTCTGTTATAGGTACGTGCAACCACTCAAACTTGCGACAATGCCGACAAATTTGATTTTTTGAGATGACCTACCCTTTAATTTTTTAGAACAGATTAGTGAAAACTTTTGTCTCGCAAACATTTCATGGGACCATTTATTCTCGTTGCACACCATTTTAGACGCACTATCATATGAACACTTGGTCTCAGCAAATTATTCCAATATTTTGACACTGCTTATTAGGGGCACCAATTCATTGGCTCAGGGTAGACGGAACAGTAATATCTTGGCACACGATTAAGTGCACTTGTGGCAAAGATTGCTCAGGCACCACCTGAGCACTGAATGAAGATGCACTTGAGAAATTCCTGCTTCTAATGCTAAAAAAAATTGAGGGATCCTCTGCACCATTAACACAAATGACAAAGACTAGCATCAATCATGATGTGTGTCCCCGCAACATTAAACATCAGATGAGAAGTATTTGACAGCAAGACAACAAACAATCACATTTGTCAGGCGAGTGACCGGAACCATCATAAAAAAAAAAATCATGTGGAAAGTTCTATATTGCTCACTAACATGCCTTCTGCTCTTCAATGCCGATTTGCATAGTCATTCCACCTTATCACACATTGCATCTGTTTTTTGATTTGACATTCCCCTTGTCACTAAAAGCACAGCAGTCACTAAAAACCAATCATGTAAGTTGCAGGATCAAACAACAGCGACAACACTCTTAGGACAATGGCAAGTGGCATTACCTGGTCAACACTAATAAAATGTCAGATTTTTCACAAGATGCACATTAAAATGTCATAACATTCAATGCCCCAGGTGGTAACAGAGCACGTACATCATGACACACGAAATGCTTACATGACACGCAGCTACGTTGTGAGAGCTATGTGAGAACGCAGCTATGCTGAATGTTGACTCACACTAGCTAAACCATGCATAAGGTCTCAACGACAATATATATAAACTGACACAACAGTGAATTTTCGTGCACTGCTCACATGTTGCCGGGACCTTCTTCACTGTTGACACTTAGCTGCCTCCGAGTTAAATGTACTATTGTGCCTGCATCCATCTGCTATGAGCCAACTACATGCTTGTTTTTGCAACCCAATCGAGTAGTGCCATCCTTTTATCAATTACACTTGTGAATTAAATGCGCACAACTGCACAGTATGATTGTCAGTCCTCAAATTTGCTGACTGTGGTAGCATAGATGGAGTAGGCAACTGATTTTCCGGATTCACACACATTATTCAAACCTTACGGAGAAGTGCCATGTGCTCTGTAAAGCCAATGTATATAATGTTGACCAAAAAAAATCATAAGTAACACAACAGTAGTTTGCTCAATTTTCTTGGACAATGTCCAACCATGAGATATTGCAGGTATCACTATTCAAAAGAAAACAGTTTATTTATTTTTTTTTTTTTTTTGGTAGAGCAGTTTTTCAGTGCTCAAAGTTTAGCCTGGCTGATAGGTCTAAAGCAATTCTGATAGAATTGACATCAAAGTGTACCTCAATCCTGAAACTGTATTGGTAAGCCTCAACCATCAATATGCCATATGCAGGCAACAATATCTCAAAAAGTTATCTGACACCACGTTCAATCCTGAAATTCTACGATAGCAAGCCTTTAAGTTCCACCATATCACAGGCTGTCCATGGTAGGTTTTGTTGGCCAGGACTAAAAAGAAATTGAGTCTGAAACTACACTTGGTTCAAACTGTCCCGTTTTCCCAGTGTCCTACGGACCCAAAAAATTTGCAAGTCACTGTCCCTCCTAACTATATGCAAATGCTCACAAGTGCGCAAACTAAGGACATGCTCACAACACAAAAGACCTAAATATTCTACCATTCCATTACAACATGCTTTAACACATTAGCGACATACATTGTGTTGCCTGGTGCCCCATATGTTTTATGTTCCGATCCTCTGCTGTTTGTGTAAGGGGACTTGCTGCTGCAAGAAAAATAGCACGTTTCAGAGACTTCACTGTGAATATGATGATACAAAAAAAAAAAAAAGAAAGAAAGATGACGGAACAAAAGCAAGGAATGAGGCCTTTCACTTACCTTTTCACTTGCCTTGGCCATGTGCCATCATCATTCCGTTCCTCCAGGAGGAGAATCTAGGACGTGACAGAGATAGGACTCTGGATTACAGCACGATGTGCCATTAAGAGGCCACACAGTCAACCACAAACAAGGCACAAAGACTGCTCTAAGATTTCACAAGCAATGAAGGTATTGGACAGGAATTGCCAGGCTCACATCATCCCAAGAGCACACAGAGCCAGTCACTACTGCTATCCTAATTTAAGAATGCGCTGGATTATGGTGCTTGAGAAAACTGCTTGTATCTACCCAAGGACTTCTGGCAAAAAATATTTTTTTAAAAGAATACGTACCATTATGAAGCCAGTCCCCAGAAACTCCTGGATAGTGTCGAATTCCGTAAATGGTGCAATTACCCTTCACCACTGAGCCACAAATGGATAGCACGGAAAAAAGAAGCAGTTGCTGATAGGATTAGCTGCTAAAGAGACTGAGGAACTATTTGCAGCCTGCTCGATGCTCTGCCTTTTCTATTTTTCATCCTGCGCTGACAAAATTGAGCATGCAGTGGGTCCCCTCTCTCCTTGTTCATTATTTTTTATTACACACCTCCCCTTTCTGTCTCTCTTGACGCTACCCTAGATCAGCCCCTGCATCACGTGGAACACAAAAAGTATGCAATGCTTCAGCATGACAATGCCGTCTCTCCACCCAAGCAAAGACTGCCTCATCTTCGGGCAAAATTGCCCTCTCGAAAGGGTGACATAGACAGCCATGCAAACAGCATGACTCTAAAAGAGAGGATGATGCCAGGCTGTAACATGACAGTGCATTCACAAGTCCCCTCCCAACCTCTTCCAAATTCCCTGCTCAACATCCCGATTTATTTTCTTCCTCCTTGCCTACCCCTCTTTCCCAGCTGTTTTCCATGATAACCCAGAATGCTGAGCACCCTCGAACTATCAGCATAATGTCATCGCATTGAAAAAGGACCCAGAAGTCACAAGTGGGCAACCTTGCTTCGTACTTACCTGGCCAGGGTACAGCCCTATGTCCTGGATTGTGCGTGACCGATCGGGCAAGTGCTCGTATGTGTTGCTGCTGCAGCGGCTCCACAGCCTCGTCTCCTTCTCAGGTGGCACTTTGAAGATGGTGCGCATGTCCTTCTCCACCTGGGCTGTGTATGCACACGCAGTCAGCCCGGACACACACGGTTCAAAGCTTGGAGGGCTCAGAGATGACATCATGAGAAATACCAATCAACATCAATAAACAGCAATGATTGCACACACACCTATGGTGTCCACTTTGCTGAACCTTCGTGTGACGAACTGATCCATGTTCGAATTTGTGCACAATTTGAATTCCACTGGATACACTTCCACCTGCAGTAAGAGAGAAGATTCGAGCACATTCAGAGAAGACCCGTAACCTTTACAGCAGGAGATACACTTAAAATCAAGCAGAAGCCATTGCTGCACCCCAGTTATGCATGCAAATTTCCTTTAACTACAGTCGAAACCTGCAATAACAAAATCCCGGGAGAACGAAACTCTCACAACGAAATATTTTCGTATCCCCGGCGAATGCCCATAGGATTCAATGCATTTCGTACCTCTCTACAATTAAATGTCGCTGTACTATAATCTCACATCAATGAAATTTGCCGGAACCTAACCCCGCATACTACCTACTCGCACAGGGCTAGCAGGCCCCAAAATGGGCTCAAATACGATTGCTTTGCACTAAAATTGCGTAAAGTACCGCCACATTACACTTGCATGGATGCCGCCATTTTTGTTTCCAAAACAATCACGTACCAAAAGGTTGAAAGTGATCACATAAGCTGGAAATACATCGTGGCTGCCATCTTGTTTGCCGATAGCCCATTTGAAGCAACACGCATGTTGATATCAACATGCGACGGCGATTCTTGCACACCTAGTGCAGTGCATAGTGTGCACCTCGGTGAGAAAAATGCAGCCAAAATAAAGAAATCCACGTCGCACCTAAGTGGAATCGTTTGTGGCGCCCGAGATGACTGTCATTGAACAATCGTCTGAGAATACGCATCTCTTGCTTCAGGAATGCTGGAGCTTTGGTGCCACCCAACAGGCATCGCATGCAGATTTGGCGCCGGATGTAGATTTGCACTGAGGGGCTATAATCTTGATCGATCGCCTTTGGGTATACGAGATTCGATCATTGTCGCGCTTGGCACCAGATGCGTCAGTGCGACGGAAAAATGCTGCTGCATGCGTGAAGCACTGTTGCTCTGCATTCGGTGCCAAGTTATGCAAAATCTCACAAGAGTGATCGTATCTCCGAATGCAAATGGCCGAGAATACTGCTCCATGGCAGTGCTGCCACTGCTGATCGATGCATGCAGTTCTATATCTTCAATCAAGCTTGCCAAAGTGTGCTAACAAAATTTTGACAGTAATGTTTTGTTCTGAGACATTACCTATCTGTGCTGTCTCATTTTGCAGCAACGAAATTCTCATGAGAGCGAATTTTTTCATGTTCCCCACAGATTTTTGTCATTGCGAGGTTCAACTGTATCAAGTTTGAGGAGACCACCGCTCAATGATCAGTTTTTATGTTCTGCGTGCTTAAGTGAATGATGGACACTGTGGCACTCAAAATTTTTACCTAATATGCCTTCTCTTTTTTTTTTTCAATATGTGCGGTCAATGAGATAAAAAGCCCTGTGTACCCAAGCTCCTCATTATATTCCAGCTGCAGCCTAATGCGGCCAGCGCAATCAACAATCGAACCAAGAAGCTCGTTCTCAGAAGTGCGACGCTACAGCTTACTCACCTACGGGAACAAGCATGTATGTAGTGCACACAAAATCCAAGCTAGTTTGTTTTAAGGTGTTGTGATTTGTAACTTGTTAATGATAAAAACAGGCAGGGCAGATGCAAAGCAAGCAGGAAAGGCACTAAAGATTAGCATTTGTCCAGTGTGCACCTTGCATCATTGCGAGAAAACGAGGTTTGCACCTGGGTGGTCTCTAAGCAAACGGAAGAATGAGGGCCCACAGGAGAGTTTGCGCAAGTCATACCTTGCAGTTCTTGACGAACAGGCCAATCTCGATGACCTTGCGCGGGAGGGGCGACTGGTCGGGCATGAGGCCGTACCAGGCGACCATCTTGTCCCATGCCTCCTGCGGGAGCAGCAGGAAGTCCAGGTCATCGATCAGGTGGTCCTTGGTTTCTCCACTGTTGTCCTCTGGAAAAGTGTAAGAACAATTCCAGGCAGTTTGCTCAGCAATCATGCTCCTGACTGTAGAACAAGGGTGTTCCACAGCAATTCAGCACTTCTGGTTGCAGAAACATTGGACGATGCAAGGGACAGAGGAAATACAGAAGGAAGCACTAATGGTTACATTCAGTACAGCATTGTATGAAATCATAAGGCCGCACTTCTCTAATAAATCTCCAAAAATGTTGACAGATATAGCTGGTGTATCTCTGGCAGATCCTTTAGACCTGCCTCTTATCCATAGTGTTAGAAATTGTGAAGCACCCAAGTCCACCAAGAACCGTATTGTCAGCATCCGTCACACAGCATGTGCAAAATTGAGCTGATGAACAGATGTCCACATAGAAAGAAACAATAATTCTGAACTCCTGTTAGTGATTGTTTGTTATAAATGATATGTACAAAATTAGCCCAATCAGAGACTCTTGAAATCAACATTCAAATGATTACTGTAGAAGTACAACTTGAAGTATAACTAGCAGAGACCTTTTTGACACCTCTTGAGAAAGTGACACGGCATAACTCTGATTCACTAGGAGTGAGGATGCAAATCAGGTGTTCCTGTTACACAGTGAACCACCATGTGCAGTTGGTGCCAACAAGTTAGACTGCAGGGATCTGTAAAAAATGAATTTCTCAGCAGCTTGCCATCGTATCCAGTAAAACTGTACAACATATCTGCCAACCTGCGAACTCAATTACGCAATACACCTGCCAAGCGTAAAAATACTCACAGACATGACTAAGAGAGGGGGTGAGGGCCAGGAGGGGGAGAGAGCAGCATGCGTTCTTGTTTGCTCTGAACGGAGACCTTTTTGTGGGATACAGGCGCACTTTATGACATTTTATGTTGAGATACAGCATACAAGGAGCAGAAAGCTAGGCACAGCAGAGACCTAGAAGCAACGCAGTGTTTTTAATCACAGTGACTTCAACAACCTTGCTCTAGATGATTTATAGCCTGCTTAAGAAAGTTGTCTGAATATACTTGCTCAAAGTAAGTAGCCTTCTGTGTAGCACCTTGCACTGTCACAAAAGGCGGCACAGGTACAATTGCGATTTCTTCATCGTATAGATATTTTTTTCAATCTTGCTCGCTTCATCCTTGAATAACTTAGAACACTTTTGCGGACAGAATCTCTTCTTTTTGAAACATAACATTCCTAACTCTTAGAATACACCGTAATTTGCTAACTTTACAACTAATTCAAGAGAGTTGGCAGAGGCATGCAGCACAAATATACTAGTACAGGTTGGGCATCTAAATGTACACTGTTGTGTGCCCAGGCACCCTGGTTTTTGCATGCCCAGTCTGTGGAAGTAGTCAGCTATTTCTTGGATTCTGCTAGTAAACTTTTCAATGTCAACTGCACAATGAAGAAGCCACAGTCAACCATGGTAAAATGGCTTGGTTTAATCAAAGCTCACGCGAACCACCTGGCACACCATCATCTGCTAGGTGCTGCTCACCAAAGAAATCTGACACAATCAGAGAACTTGGACTGCCAGAGAAATCGACCTCATCGGATACGTTGCAGGATTCCTCAGCAAATGACGTCGTGCTCGGTGCCATCTAGTGCGCTGGATGAGCAGCATTTCTTAAAGCAAGTCTGGAGGTTATCCAGACTGGCTTTATGGTGTGTACGATTGAGGAACTCTGTTAGGCCAGCCCTTTTGCTAGCTTTGTTCCAGAATTTAGGCAGAGATTCCTAGGTCACGAATGTAGGTTGATAGCTCATGTTGAGTAAGATAGTGGAAAAAGAAAAGGTCAACCTATACTTGAATAAATATGGTATGTGTAGCATTGCAGCAGCTCCAGGCTGCAGCAGCATGACAGTACAGACACATAAGAAGGAGGCATCAACATATTGTGCTAACTGAATTATTTTCTTAAAGAATGAGTACTATATATATATGACATAATTTGTGATAAACTGCATTTCAGATTCAGCTTCTATTGCACTGGTGCCCATTTGAAGGATGCACTTATTCGTTACATGTGCAATTGCCAGCCCTCATTGATAGTTTCTACTGTGACCATCTAGAAATTTCAAGTGTTCTTCATTCTACCACTAAAAATTATGTTGCTAGTACCGTCAACGACAAAAGTTTACAGACCACGGCATCACAGAAAATGTTCAATTTCCGAGCAGCCTGTAACAGCAGCCAGTAAAACCGTACATCACAATGTTGTTCACATATGCTGGTAGAGGCTGCAAATGAGAATACTAGGCTGGGGCTGCGCAGACATTAAGTTTTTTCTCATATCTCGTGTTGCATAAAATTTTGTGGTTGACTGTACATGCTGTGTGCTGCGCCTTTTTCCCCTGTTCCAGTCCTGTCATGGACTGGAACAGGGGAACATTACATGCGCCTAAATCTAATGGCACGAGTGCTCTTGCATTTTGTACCCAATGAAATGTGGTCGCTGTGGCCAGGATCAAACGTGCGACTTCAAGCTCAGCAGCGCAATGCTAAGCTACTGCGACAGGTATGGAAATTCCCATTGCAAGAACACAGCAAGAACATCTGGTACCTGCACTTGAGCGAGAGGTGCCCTGCCAACAAGTACTGAAGGGAAACATTATCTAATCTCAGCACATGGTCCCACTGGCAGGTTAAAGCCAGGATATGAAAAGGGCTCCATTTTTGAGGCAGAACAAATACTGGCTGATATGAATAAAATTTAGCAAAAATATTTGCAAGAAAACACTATCCTGGTGTTTCGACAAAGCTTTGAGTCGCTAAAAGTGACATCCAAAAAAAGAAAGGTAAACGAAATTCACTTCAAACAATGAAATGTGGATACTGTTTCCTGCATTTTGCTTTTGAAGGTATCACTTGATCATGGCATGAACGTTCCAAGGTGTCAAGTGTAGAGTGCTCTCCAAGCTCACAAAAATGAAGGAAAGAAAAAGGTACCACGCATGCTTTCCAGGCATGCGTGGGGCAAGTGACAGTCGCTTAAGTTTATGTGTGATG
Source organism: Dermacentor andersoni (assembly GCF_023375885.2). NCBI lineage: Eukaryota > Metazoa > Arthropoda > Arachnida > Ixodida > Ixodidae > Dermacentor > Dermacentor andersoni. Next base: position 91,047,261 of record NC_092819.1, on the reverse strand, counting down.
AAAACAGGATGAAAGGCAACAAAAGAGAGGGAACTGATTTTGTGCTTCGTCAACCTTTGTGCTGTTTTCATTACATACTAATTACTACCCGTGATTTTCACAACGGCATATACTGTTCCTTGGATAAACAACTCGTAACACACAGTTTTGCTGAAACATAAGACATCACAGGTGATTCATTACACGGTCTGCAGTTACAGTTGGCCACTGGCAAAAAGAAAATATCTTCGAAGCATAATGTTGCTAAGATACATACAACAGTCACACTAAACCTCATCCCTTCCCCTTTCATCCAGCTTCACAAAAAACAGGGGTGGTACTGTGTGGATAAAAATGTGTTTCTTGTTACACTTCTCCACCTAAGTTTTTTTTCTAGACGAAACTATGTTAGCTCCTATGAACTGGGATAGTTCACAATGGCAAGTACAAGACGCACTAAAGTGTGACTTCAGCTTGAGTGTGACTTCAGTCCGCCCCCAGTACAGATGAACTACTTTTTTTCTGTGTCCTGACGAAGTGGCCCACATGGGCAAGACATTAAAACATTTTGTTTGAAGAACCTTTCACCCATAGTGGAGTACATTTGAGTATGGATTGCCCCCAATAACAACCTCATGGTAGGCAACTGCTAAATAATAATAAAAAAAAGCATTTAAACTGTAGTTACGAAAGTCAGCTTATGCCGACTTTTCATGAAAAGGAATGGCACAAGTTTGGAAAAATAATGAGAATCTCACGGTGGCAACAGGACCATACGTTGAATTAGAGAAGTTGAGAAAAAGAAACAGTGCTTTTTAATCGCAGTTTCCTATGCTATTACCTTCAAAGAACTTGTTGCTGGGCAAGTTGTCACAGTTTATTGTACATCCTTGTCAACAGCTTGAAGCAGTCAACCCGCTGAGAATGGGACTCACGCAAGCACCATTACCAGCTGTGGCACATTTCAGCATGTCCAATACAGAGTCTTCAATCATTGTTGCTTTTTTTCTCTCTTCCTTTATCATCAGGCACACAAATAAACAAAGCCTATCTCTACAGACTTCATCCATCTATACGCCTGATGATAACGGAAAAGGAAAAAAAAAAATTTAATGATTGGATTATTTTTGTATTGTACATGCCCTAAAATATTCTCAACTGAGCCTATCAATAAGCCCATTTTTCTGTAGGCTTCATCGACACAAACATTTAATGATGAAGGAAATAAAAATTTCACGGTAGACTGGATTGTCCTTGTACAGCATGCGTGTGGAAATATTCTCTGTTCCGACACCTTCCTTTTATTAAACGGTTAGTGGTGCATATTTGTTGTCAGCTTCCTGCCAATGAAACTAACAGACATATACATTTATTTCCTGCGAAACGAACGCCAACAAGCTACAAGGCTGGAAGTTAGCAGTCTAGCTCAACGTGTTTGCCATAAGCATCTTTCAGTAAGGTTCACGCACAATGCAAGGTGCGACGCCATGTAATGCCAGCAGTGACAATATCAGCAGTTGTGACATGCTACCACATATGTACTGGTGTTTTGGAAATATTATCCTCCCCATAATGACTACGAGAATTGGGTTGACAGCATCCAATAAGCCATGTTTTACAGCGCCACATTGCCCAAACCAACAAGCTGCAACAATAGAAGGCAGCAAGTCATTGACTAATGAAGGAAGTGTTCTAAAACTGCCATGAACTTCTCATATGCACTAAATAAAAAATTCATCAGGGCTACCTATAAACACAGGCATGACCACGTGCACTTTGGTTCTTGAAACAGTGCAGAACAGACACTAATGAATATGTGGTAATGGAAAAACGTAACATGAAGGACAGGCAGGACCAGTGCTGTGCAACTGCCACGGATCTTCATGAAACGAGCTAGTTGGTGCTCGTTCATCATTATGTTGAGCCGAGTTTTACACTGGCAAAAAAGTACAAAGAATGAAACAAGGACGTAGACAAGAATACGTCCGTCTACGTCTTTGTTCCCTTTGCAACTTTCTGCCAATGTAAAACTTAGTGCGACATAGCCATCAACAAGCACCAACTAGCCCCTTTCATTGCTTTAGTATTGACCTTGTTGCTGCTGGCTGACATCCTGCTCTCATTTACAAATGCAAGTGGAGCCCTCTAGCAGAGCATCCAAAACTTCCATTTCAAGCAATCACCATAGCTGTGGTGCTGAGAGGCAATGTATCAGTGAGTTGCAACGGATAACTGCTAAGCACGAGGTTGCAGGATAATCCCGGTCAAGGCGGTCGAATTTTGATGGGGGCGAAATGCAAAAATGCCAGTGTCTCATGCATTGGGGGCACGAAAGATAGTCAAAATTAATCCAGAGTCTCCCACTACTGCGTGCCTCGTAATCAAATTGTAGTTTTGGCATGTAAAACCTCAGAACTCATTCACAGCAACAGATAACAGACATTGGACAAGGACATTGATAACACAAAGCCCCACTAATAATACACCTTGTGCACACCAACACTTCTCTCTCGCATAAAAATTAAGATTGACGTAGCTGCCACAAGTAAACAATGAACGGACAGGAAGAATTTCATCAGCATTGATGTCTTTCTCAGCTGCTGACGCATGCCTAGAACTTACTGCAGGGCTTTGATAACTTCTATCTGCAACAGATGTTCTTTTATTACACCTACCTAGACGAATTCTCATTTGTCTTATCTGTGTATCAACAAGACTCCTGGTATCTGTGTTTCATGTTCTTACTACTGTGACCAAATAAACAACAGGCCAATATTAATTTCATACATAACCTATTAGTAATGGATAACCTTTGTTCGCACGAATTTGTCTACACACGGGCACCTTCCAATAGTGTCTAGTAACAACTGCGTACTCTATATACAGCATCCTACTGAACAAGGTGACAATGTTGCGTCACACTGCGTGCCCGTACATGAAAACTGCGCGATAACGCAGCTGCCCCGCGAGTGAAAGGCCCAAGCACCAAGTAAGCACCAGCGTATCAACCGCGCAACTTCCTCTGTCGTGCAATCCGCAATGACTCACGCTGCACATTCCGTGACATCGTTAAGAGCCCCCGATTCATATGTCACGACGCCGCTTTCGATCACAGCCGCGCAAAGAAAACCGCGAGCTGTGGTACTGACCTTTAAGCAGCGGCGAATTGTCAATCGGCCCCGGGTGCGTGGTCTGTTCCCCGATGTCGTTGGACGTCTCCCACGAGTCGTAGCCGACATACCTCTTCCACTGGTTGAACCACTTCTTGTCAACCATGTACCTGCAAATGGGTAGACGGTTATTTCGTGGCGTTATCGGTGTATCAAACGGTGCCAGGCACGCGTATGGCACGCGCAAACAGCCAGCAAGCTAATAAAAAGATACGCCCGCCGCAGCTCGGAGCGGTTCCGTCGGGGAAGCGCGCTCAATCCGGAACTCGTGTTGCGACGACTATGGAGTGGACGCACAGTCTACTACCACCCGTCGCTTCCGACTGCAGTTACGAATGTGGGCGCATGTCTTTTCGCTGCGCGTCGGTTAAAAAAAAAAAAAAAATGTCGTAAAACTGCCAAATAAGGCTAATGGGCAGCGAGTCCGCGCGCGCCTCGCGGAGTGCACGGAGTCCACAGCAGTCCCCTCGGAGTTCACAAATCATCGGTCACCGACGCACGCCAGAGGCACGACACCGGGTCCCCTCAATATGACGAAATACGACATGACTTTCGGGTTTCACCGGCGGGCGCCGCGGCTTGGATTCGCACCAATGCGAAGTCGCGCTGCGTAATAATTGCCAAGTGCCAAATAGACGCCAGAGGATTTCTTTTTCAGCTGGCGAGCAACCGGCGACCTTGGGCGGTAACCTCGTGCGCCGAAAGTTGGCACAAACAGCTCGGACGAGCTCGCCACAGAGACGTGGAACTCGGACTCTTCGAATCGGGTCCCGTTTGCGTGGAGAACAGCGCGCCGAAGCGCTGCCTCTCTGCCCCTCATAGACGCTCATTCACCGGTACGTTAGCCGAAGGGACAAGGCACGACGCACTTTCCCGGCAGTTCCCCGGGTCCCGTCGACCACGGAATGCACGCAACGGCAGCCGGACTCTTTGCGTGCTTACCACAGGTCGTCCTTCTTCAATGGTTTCTTGAAGAAATTTGTTATCTCAGTACGCTGAGTCTCCAAATCGGGAGCAGGGGGACCACCTTCCGCCATTTTGGAACGAAGAAGCTGGGGCCGATGTGACGTAACTATTCTTGCGGTGAGCTCGCGCAGACGTGTTCTCGCGAGTGACTACTTTTGCAACTTCCATCAATAAATTTGCAACGTTTGTGTGACGTTTACGCACAATGTCCTTACGTCACAAAATATTATTTTTGTTTGATTGCACAATTAAAAATGTAGTTACCCACAATCTTTGTAAGTGAAGCATTTTTAAAGTGTTATAAGTAAATTTATTTTGATAAGTATGCATTTAAGCTAAAGTACAATAATCATGACAAAAAGAGCAACTTTTTAAAATATACAATTAGCTTACAAAATACACATTTTTAATATTACCCTTTACTTTGTTTTTTTAACATAATAATGAATGAGAGCTATTCATAGTTAAACTAAAAACTTTTTTTAGTTTCTGTACAGTGGCGCACTACTTGACCAAACGCGTTACACCTTTTTTTTCTATGAAAAGGCAAAGCCTTACCAGCGTTTGACCCATTTGCGCCGGTTGTGGGTGGGCTGCATTTGTCATGTCCGGCCGATATTGATATTGAAACTCCGGTGAAAAACACTCAATCATGGTGAGCTCGAGTTTCAAACCTAGCGTGGCGTCATTTCATTTGGCAGCATTGCTCTCGATGTATGTTTTTTGAGTGTGAAACGGATACCGAAACACTTATCGTTACATTCACTTGGTCTGTCCCATGCAATGGCTGCATCGAGGGGAGCATAGGCGTTGTCACTTTTAAAGAAAAAGCTTCGCATTTTCTGTTCCGTCTCGCACAACAAATGCCACTTACGTATTACATGTATTTCAACGAATTAGTTGTAACTAGACTGTTTGTGAGCTCGTTGAGCGTTAAATTCGCGCGGTGAGCCAACCGACCCGAAGCCGTCCTTCGCTTTCGGAGTGCTAGCTGATCGCTCATGTGTGAATAATAAGTCGATTGAAACTCCTTGTCGAAGTGACTTGGCGCATTAGAAGACGGGGGTCGCAAGCATGATTGACTCGAACGTTTTGTTCAGAAAGAATGGTCGTTTGCAGGCAGCCTTAAAGCTTCTGTACGGGACATCTTGCGTTGAGTCAAATCTGTAAACACAGCGTCCGGTGTTTTCCGGTGTTGTATTACTTTTTGTCTACCTATCTGTGCGCTGCATTTGTTTCCTCGATGTCCGTAACAAAGCGACTAGCTGTGGCACGCTGCGTGTAGTACTGTATTTAATTGCAGCTTGTTCCCGCTTTGCTTCGACTTTTTAGAAAGTTGCGCTGCTTTGGGTTTGACTTGCGACCAAGAATGTTCTTCGTGTTTTGTTACATCTACGCAGCCCACGCTAGTGCGCTTGAGTGTTTTTAGTATGCTTTAGCCGCGATTTTTAATTTTTGTTTCATTATGAGAAGTGCTGCCGTGCACGAAACTGAGAACAATACGGACGTTTCTGTCGCCTTCGTAAGGCAGGAAGAAGGGTGCCCTAGCAAACCTTACAGGATGCTACAAGTATAATATTCAATTGGAAGTTTAAAACTAAACCTCATAAGCTTTCAATTCTCACATGAGTGTACTACGTCTTTCTTCCTTTTTTTTTTTTTTTATTGCGTACCAACGATCTTCATACTTTCGTCTTTCTAAGCGAAGGCGAACAGACCAAAGTTTCACAAAGGAGCTGGCAATCAGTTCATTTTTTCACAGACTGAACTACACATGTAGAACTGTTTGCCTTCAACGAAATTAACCAGTGTGCTGCACATTTATTTCCCAGTGCACTTGTACACACAGTAATGGTTGTGCGTGCAAATTCGTTTAGTTCAATGTGCACTAAGTACTGAACACCTGAAAATTCTGCAGTTGGTACTAACTGCATGCATTCCATTGGTAATTTTATGTATAGTATCAGTGGCAAAGCTTTGCACCACTTGTGCATATGTGTGTGCACATATTCTTGCAGTAGGTATGTAAAAAATTCAGGCTAATAAGAGGCATACAGGAGCACATTTGTGTTGTACTTGCAACAGGTGTCGTGTCTGGGGTGGCCTATGGCACACATAGTGGCTGCTTACCAACAAGCCTACTTGCTGTCAACATTCCATGCATGTTTCAGCAGTGGGACAAGTTTGGCATACTGTGCAAAGCCTGTCTCTGCTCCACATATGTAGCTACCATTCAGAGTCCATTGTGAACATTTGTAGAGGTAAAGGAGTACAGAAGCATATATTTTTGAAGTTGCAGGAATTCTGCTAATGTTTCTTGTGAATATGAGGATAACATATAGCAAGTGTGAAGTTTAGAAAACACCTTTAATATACTTCATTTCAAGACTAAAGTTGGTTTTTAGATGCTGCACCTGGTGTCAACATTTGTAGTGGTGCCACGACACAAATTTGCTGACTTGTAGCACTAAGGCTAGGTATGATGACATTGCTCACTAAAAAAATAAAACGACAGTGCTGTGCTTGTTAGTTCTTGCTGCGCTCACATGCAGCAACCACAGTGATTTCAGGAACAAAGTGAGCCAGTGTGTCATGACATCAATATGCATCCACCTGGTTGGTACAGAAAATGGTTCATAGAAGCAAGTATTATAGTAAATTATTTGGGGCACTCCAATGCTTGCCAGCATTTCTTCTAGGCTTTAGAAGGCTTGAACCTTTAGCACAAGAAATGACACCTTGGAAATGTCACGTCTATACTCCTTTGATTTAAGGGGCCCTGAACTACGTTTTATTGAAGTGGAGAAAGGCATTTGAAGTGAAAACATGCTATTTCAGAACTACTTTGTCGCAAAAAGTACTTCAATGCGTTCAGCAGAAGCGGAGTTATTGGCAGTCAAACATGGCCTTCACAGTGCTCCCGTTCGTTCTTCAGTGCATTGCACTGTGAAGGCTACAGCGCAGTGGGGCATGCCCACAACACTCTGCCTTCTAAATGTCACCGTGGTGCGCCATTCAAATTTCATTTTGGATGTTAGTGTACATGCCACAACTTCCGCCTTTGGTGCCTACGACGCGCTAAACATAAGACAAACGTATTTGTCCTCACCTAGCCGCAGTGCGCTTCGCCAGTAGACTAGCGGCTGCCACGGTATCTATGCCATGTAGCCAACTGCAGCTTGATATCAGCTATCGGCCAATAGCAGCCATTTAAGGGAATGACGAAGTAGTGCATTCGATGACGAAATAGTTCGTCTAGAAGAGAGGGAGGACAGGGCCTTCTGTTGAAAAGAGAGCGTTTGAGACAAAGGTAGCTGCTAAATCCACTTGCGAGCTCCACGCACCACATACGACAGTAAAGCTTGGCTGAGATATTCACAGCTGCGTATGCTACCCACGGACACTGTTATTTCACCAAGCTTAAGGGATGGTTCAGGACCCATTTAAGTTGTTACCATCAGGGGTGTCCGTACATTGGCAGGATAAGCGGACACTCACTCACAGTTGCTCTCCAATATGCTCTCACTCATGTTCATGCTTGCGTCCACTCACACACACTGAGATTCGCATTTGCCGGCACTTGCTCACAGTCATACTCTCACACACTCTCAGCCTTTGTCACTCATACTCTCACTCACAACTGCAAAATCAGTCCAAGCATGAGTGAGTGTACTGATCTATGGGGGTGTCTCGTGACGTTGCCCTTAGTGCTATATAATCTCTGTGTGGAGAATGAACGGTGTGTCACTGTGAGGGGCTCTCAAGTTTTTTACGTCTGCATTCCAGTCATCCACGCTGCGGCCGTACCTCACAGCTGTGAGGCACACCTTGAATGCAGCCATGTGTTTAAAGGACTTCTCCTCCCAGGTCGTGGAAAGGCACAACAAGCCTGAAGTCGAAGTGAGGTAAAGGCACTCTGATGTGTTGGCGTTTTTGGTGTTGTGTGACATTGCCCGGCTTTCACTTGTGAAAAGGTTCAGTGACACGTGGAAGGCGTTCGAGAACTGTGTGAAACCCGCCAAGGTTTCTGTGGCTATGTAATTGCATTGCCGAGCATGAGAGTGTGGGTTCGATGCCCGGACACTGCAGCGGCATTTCAACGGAGGCGAAATGCAAAAATGCCTGTGTATCGTGCTTTGGATGCACAGGCGCCCTGAAACACTCTTTGAACATAATGACAAAAATGTCACCAATCTGTTAATGAGGCAAATATTATTGCACTGCATGCAGCAGGGAATTTACATTCTCAAGTAGCTATGAAAACAAAAAAAACTCTTGCTCTCGCTTCCACAACATCATCATGCAGCGTCATTGCTAGCACATTCTCAGTAATACAGTTATTACTCATTTGAGTTAAATAAATAAAGAATATATATGTCTGCGATCTCAAAAAGACAGAAAAGCCATTTCATGTCTGCACTGCTGGTTTAGACACAGTGGATGCATGTTGTTGCATCTGCTGCTGCGCATAGGCTCCAAGATGAAAACTGTAGCATAGATATTGCCATTATGTGGCAATATCTATGCCACGTAGTGGCATAGACGTGGCGGTCATTACGGGGTGCCGCCACGAGCTGTCTCGCATTCAACCTTTGGCCGGGGCCAGCAGGGCATTGCTCCCTTGTGCCCCCTTGCCATCTCCTCTGTGTAGAAACCCACTGATTGGTCTGATAACCGCGCCTAATTTTGCTTGCTTGAAGGATTCAAATTTTTGTGGTAGGAGATTCGTGAGGCGACCTAATTTAATAGTGATGTCGTTCTACAATTACGTAGAAAATTTTTGCAGAACCCTTTTAAAGAACCCCATACGGTCAAAATAAATCCAGATTCTCCACTATGGTATCCCTTGTAACCCACTGGATAATTTCAGGACGTTAAACTCTACCTCCTCCTTTTTTTTTTTCTTTGGACGGCAGACGAATGGTGCGGTGTGACCAGACAGCATGAAAGGGACACTAAAGAACAGCACTATTAGGGATGTTCGAACTGCAACATTTTCTACTCAAAAATGAATATGTTAGAAAAATGGCGTTCGATTACTGTATTGAACACCAATTGTGTTTTCTCATTTCTAAACACACTGAAATATAAAAGTTGCATGCCAATCAGAACTGTATGTCTTATCAACTGACGAGTTTGTAAATGAGAAGTGACTGAAAAGCAGTTGTATCTGGCACACCATGACAGAGTAATGAAATAGGAATAGCATAGTCAACAGATGTACTTAGAGAGCTGTGTTTATTGAAGGCGCAAAGTGTAATGCTACTGCACTGCCCATTGCTTAAAGGGATGGAAATGGTGATATTGTCCAAATGAATTCATTTGCCTAAATTGAGAAAAGGAATTTGTAAGTTGCCTAAGGTGAGACACCCTGTTGAGCGGAGTTTGTATACTTGATGTGTTTGTTCAGCAACTAGTGCCTCTGCAGTAGAATCATTTGGAACAATCACGAGGTGCATCTGTCTTACTTCCTGTAGCCTCCGATAAGTGTTGTCGTACCATGTACTTGAACACAAATGAATATTGCCCGACTTAAAATAGTGAATTCTCAAACTCAGGGTGTATAAAATAGCGCAAATTATTTTATTCGTACTGGAAATTTCAAATATTCACACACCCTGAACATTAAACCAGTTTCAACTGCACTGGAGTTTGATTCTGAGAGCTAATTTCGTTGGCCATCGTATTCACAGGGAACAGTGCTAAGGAAGGGACGAGTGAAAGGCAAGCATGCACACGAAGTATTCTTAAATTACTAGACTGCTTAATATAGACTGGTAAGCTTTGTCTGGCAAAGTGCTTTTTCAAAACTGTTTATTAATTTTGATTGGAAAACTTCAGTTATTACTGAAAGTTATTACACCGTAACTGCAGCGCTCGTGCACTAGTGCAACACCACAAGAACTTAAAGTACAGTTAAACCTTGATATAGCGAAGTTCAATATAACGAAATTCACGATATAACAAAGTATTTAACTTTTCATAACCTTTTGTCCATAGAACACCATGTATTTAGAACCTCAATATGACGAAGTGTGTTTGTATGCGATTTCGATATAATGAAATTTCACTGCCGCCGCAAGGAAATGCCGAGACAATAAATGGAAACTTCCGTAGACGCAGATGGTCAAATGAATGAATTACAAGAGGCTGCTTGCAAACGCACCTCTCAAATTGAGCACTGTGCGACAAGAGGAGCTGCTGAAGTGGAGCCACATCATGTGCAATAAGATCCTGTTGTGCCCCCAAGGCTCCTGCATGCACTGCCACTACACTGCCCGAAAGAGTCCCACACAGTTATAGTCGCACTCGCAAGGTGACCTCCACAGTGTTGGTCGTAGCTTTCATTCCTCATTTCCTGGTGCCGCACACTTCGTGCTTTAGGTGTGAGTGAAAGTGTGCGAAGGTGAGATAGAAAGATGGTTGCTTCACCCCCCCCCCACCCCGCTCGAGCAAAGGGAAAGAGGGGGAGGGGAGCGAGGTCGCGGCAACGCAATCGAGAGCACATGAGCAGCGTAGTGGGGTAAGTTGGTGTGCATCTCGGCCGTGGCTTCGCATGGCTGTAAATGTGGCTGAGCGCGTACGCAGCCGTGCATGTTAGAGGTAATCTGCTGCGTGTGTAAAGAGTGGGGGTGCCAAGACGGTGTGGCATCATGGAAGCTCTCTTCGGGCGCGTTTAGTATTAAAGCTTGTGTAATCATGAGTTTCGGTGACCCGTTGGAGCGAGGGACAGACTAAGCATTTGCCCCCGCTGCCGGCACTTCTCCCGGTAGCATCGTGACAGTGCGGGCGACACTATCAATCACAGAAGCGGAGGGCACGCGAAAGCGTGGCTGGCTTTGCATAATTTGTACCGCCTATGTGAAGATATTGTCGACACTGCATAAAACCGTATCATTCGTCGCCGACTCCCAAATTCATCAAAATGAATTTTCTCATTCAAATATGCTTTTTTCGATTGCCCGATAATTCGGAAAATTCTGCTGCCCCTTTCGGTGCAAGAAAAATCGATCGGTGGCTGTACTTAATTGTATGAAAGGTCGAATTTCAATACAATGGAACTTCGATGTATTGAAGCAAATTGCCGGTTTAACTGTATTTTTTAGTGCCTCAGCTATTCTGACGTATCAAACTTCTAGGAACTTGTTAGATCGAGCCTCTGGTCCCCACCAGAATGCGATGTAGTTGTCCTTCTTGCGGTAAAACAAACAGCTATGCCCGAGTAGATACTGTCAAAATCTGCGACATTATGGTGAGCTGGTGCGTCGTTTCTGGCTCGCCAACTTTCCTCCTCACTGCAGTAAGACGGGCCATTTACTAACACTGCAGGACGCAACATTCATATTTAGTGTCTGCATTACGAGGTCATGCACTTACTGCTATCATAGAAAAGTGTGCAGTCATGGAATTTTATGACTACTTACATATGGAGTCGAGCAAAGAAGCTTGAGAAGAAATTAAGGACTATGCAGTGGACGATCGAATGAAATATGTTTGGCATAACCTTAAAGGGCCCCTCACCAGGTCTGGCCATTTTTAGCTGACAAGCGCAGAGCATACAATGCGCGATAAAGATTGTGTCTGCAAAGTATTACATCGCTATGCACCACAGAAAGATCTGAAATTTCACACCAAACACCATTTTCCTTTCTCCTCACGGCTGCCGTGCTCCCAAGCCGGAGGATGACGTTGATGTGCTAGTGCACCTAAGTACACGTGTTTGCGCTGCGATGTCGCTCATGGTGACACATGACTTTGAGAATTATTCAAGCCAACATCTGTTATTTGTGTAATATGTTGCTAGAATAGACGAATTAAAGCTTAGAGAAAAAATAAGACGCACAAACCGAATGTCTGCATGTTTTTGTTTTACTTCGCACCGTAGCAAGAGAGATGTACTTCTGTTTCGTCTGCTTGTTCCCACATTGTGCAGTCGCGTGTGCAGACACCAAAACTATGTCGTTTTCTATGGTGTTCCAGCGTGGGATCATGCCCTGTAATCCACTTGTCTGCCTCAGTATTCGTGTAGCACTGACTTATACCGCTAGTCGGGTGTCCTCATGCACAGTGTGCAAAATCGTGTGCTGTACGAAACGAGACAATCGCAACAGCTCGCATGCGATGCCATCAGCGGAAGTGCGCCATGTCACAAAAAAGTGAGGAGAAAAAAAAAAATGAAGGCGGGGCCCGTGACGTATGCGTCACACAATCCTCGAGGTCTGGTATGGGAGAATGTAGGGAAGGAATTTCGCGTGCAGAGGCTAGACGAGGCAAGTGGAGAAAGAGTCTGTTTGCGGTGAAGCTTGCCTCCTGAAATTATGGGTTGCGACACTTAAATATTTCTATCTCGGCTATTAATGAGCCGATTTGAAAAAGTTTTGCAGCAGAACGCTCCCTCGAGGACGCATAACAACTTCCAACATATAACCAAAATTTTCTATGGGGCCTGGTGAGGGGCCCTGTACAGGAATTGTGTCCGCAGTGGTAGACTGATGTACATCGCAAGGACAACTGAGGATTCAAATGACATATTGTGCAGTCCTAGGACGCATTGCGGCAGATAGATGTCACACTGAGTGCCTGTAATGTCATCAATCACGGTCGTGACTTCAGTAAATCATCCAATGCAGGATGCACAAAACTACCTCTAGAAGTGCATTGTGCAGCAAAAGAGGAAGCGATTGGGGCCAGCTGATATTCTAGTCGACATTAAGATAAAAAAATGGAGCTCAGCCAGCCATGTACCGCATAGGGCAGATAACTGGTGGTCTGTTAGAATTAGAGTAGATGCCAAGAGAGAAGGGAAGCACAGACGAAGATGGCAGAGAATTAGGTGGTGTGATGAAATGAGGAAAGTCGCAGGCATAAGATCAGATCAGCCAGTGCAAGGAAGGGTAATTGGATATGGCTGGAAGATGCCTTTGTCCTGCAGTGGACATAAGTGTGCTGCTAATGATGAAAAGGCCCCTCATCAGACCTGCATATTGCGGGCAGACAAGTATGGCACATACGTCACGCACTCGTGTCCGTAACAATACACTGATGTACATCACAAAAACTGAAAATTCAAATGACAGATTGTGCAGTCTGAGGACGTCTTGCATCCCGGCAAATAGATGTCACACCGAGTGCCTGCAGCGTGAATCGTGGTCATGACTTGAATATATTCATCATCTAATGCAGCACGCACAGAACTACCTCTACAAGTGCACTGCATTGCAAAAGAGGAAGAGAAAAAAAAAATAAAAAAGGCAGGGCTCATGACATAAACATGATGCAGTCTCTCAGCTCTGGTACGGGAGAGGGTAGGGAAGGATTGTCACTTGTGGACTTTTAGTGGTGGCAAGAGTATGTCTATGTCAGCAGTGAAGCTCATACTCTGACAGCACTGCACCACAGCATTTCAGTTTCTCCTATATCTTTACTGATTTGAAAATTTGTTGTGGTAAAAGAACTCCTAGATGGCGCTTTACGACTTTTCGTGTATACAGTGGCTAGCTGGGTGAGTCATTACATCTGCATTATTATTACTGCAATAAACTGCAATAAACTTTTATAGTCGTGAGTCAGCGCTTGGGTTTCATCTCTCTTCTTGGTCCGTGCTTGTAGTGCACGCTGTAAGTATTAATTTCAGTGTATAACAAAACTTTTCTGTGAGGTGTGGTAAGGGCCCACTCAGGCATTCATTTGAGTGGCCTTCTACAAAGTTTTATTTGAATCAAGTTCCGTAGCGTAGGGCGGAATTGTTTTTCATTGATCAGTGCTTTTGTTATCTTTCCTTTTACTATCACAACTGATTGGCACCAATTCCTGCAAATAATCCTTGCCTACGAATGGCTATATGGCTCCATACTGAGGCATGTCTCATCGTTCGCATAACAGTGTGTGTTGCTCCTCTTCTTCAATGAGAAACCAGTTTGAGAAATGGCTGCGGTAAAATGATCCCTAGACAGCACTTTACAGCTTTCAGTGTAAAACCAAAATTTCTGATCGAGCCTGGTGACGGGGCCTTTAAAAATATCATTACCCATGGCATTTCCATTCTGAATAAAGGAGCCACTCCCACTAAAATCGAAAATCTGGAAATAGACGGAAAAAGGTTAAACGGAACTGAGCTTGCAGAGCAATTCAATGATTTCTTCGTGAAAATAGGAAACGCCAGCCACAGCGCACAAACAACAACCGGCATAAATCCGATACCAAACACGCTTTTTCTTAAACCAACTTCCAGTTATGAAGTAATTACACTATTCAGTAGAATAAAAAATAGTCGCAGCTGTGATTCTGATGGCATAGAAATGCGACCAATAAAGTATGTATTAGATATCATAGCGGAAGTACTAACACATATCTACAACTTGGTGTTATCAACGGGTATTTTTCCAACGCTCATGCAAATAGCAAAAGTTACCGCAATATACAAAACAGGAGACAAAAACAATTTAAGCAATTATCACCCAATATCCATACTCCCCATTTTCTCGAAATGCCTTGAAAAAATAATAAACGATAGAATTGATATGTTCTCTAGAAAGTACGATCTTATTACCGAATGTCAGTATGGTTTCAGAAAGAAACGTTCAACTGAGAGCGCTCTATTAGCCCAAAAAGAAATCATATTAGACAATATCGAAAACAGGCTTTTGACACTTGCATTATATTTGGACTTCAGTAAGGCGTTTGATCGCGTAAGTCATGAATTATTATTAAATAAATTAAAATGCTATGGATTTAGAGGAATCTCGCTCAAACTTGTTCAGTCGTATTTGAGTGCGCGGTCTCAGTACGTTGAAATAAATGGCTTTAAATCACGCACACAACCAATTAAAACCGGGGTGCCACAAGGCAGCATTCTAGTGCCTGTATTATTTTTATATTACATCAATGACATAATCAACATCGACGAAGATTGCAAATTTATAATTTATGCTGATGATGCACACTATATTTTACTGGAAGAAAGTTAGGTACTCTCGAGGCACTAGCAGCAAGCACCTGTTATAAGCTTCACGATTGGTGCACTAAAAACAATTTAACGCTAAATGAAACAAAAACAAAATGTGTCCTTTTTCGAGCCCTTGGCACATCCCTACAGTGGTTGGTGCTTTAAATCGTTGTCGATATCTTTTGCCTCTTACCATAAAGCGACTTATTTATCAAGCTCTCTTCCATGCTCACTTGAACTACTGTGCTTTAATATGGGGAAACACTACATTAACCAATTTGAATAAGCTAAAAATACTTCAGAAAAGAGCTATTAGGGCAATAGAGAACATACCATACCTTGAACACACCAGCCATCTTTTTCTTAAGCATAAAATTGTTACGGCGAACAATATATACAAATGCAGGCTGCTACAATCCTACATTAGTGCGACTCGCGGGAAGCTTGACACATTTCTCATACTTGCAAATCTTGAACCTACTCAAAGTATTTACTTCCATCGGTATAAACCCCCCTGGAAAACTCCATTCTCACGCACTATTTACGGAACGCAAAGGCTTAGCTACACATTACCAAGCACTCTTAACGCATATGAGCAACAAGACATCGAAATCAAAACACTAAAACCTCCCAATGTAGTTAGCTTGTTTCTGTAACTGCACATTCCTTAAATTGTATTGCATTATATCATTGTTTTCACTAAGCATAGAAGTACGATGCCAATTTGTCTCCTCTTGCTTTATTATATGCAAAAATGACCCTATATGTACAATTTTTCGTACTGGTGTATAATAATTATTGCTTTCGCTTGAGTGTTTACCCTGTCACTTTAATTATTCACTTTTTGCTTGTATAATTCTCTTTTTGCTTGTATATTTACCCTGTCATTGCTCCTACAGGGTGGACGGTGCTTAGTCAAGCTGCAGTATCCGCAGCTTTTTCGCCGTCTCCCCTTTTTCACAGATGTTTTTGTTTGGTGAAAATAAAACACTGACTGACTGACTGACTGACTCACTGACTGACTGATACAAACTGTATTGCTCACGTTGCATTCAGTGTGCAGCAGACTCGGGTCTCTCAACGCGTGTTATTGTACCGCGCAGGAGCAGCAAGGAGCTTCTGCTGACACCCGTGGTGATCAGCCGCAATGAGAAGGAGAAGGTGCTCATTGAGGGCTCCATCAACTCACTTCGCATCAGCATTGCCATCAAGCAGGCCGATGACATCGAGCACATCCTCTGCCACAAGTTCATGCGATTCATGATGATGCGTGCCGAGAACTTCATTGTGCTGCGGCGCAAACCCGTTGAGGTGAATGTTTTGACATGCCTCTTTCTGCCTGCTTGTTCACCTAGTTCATGTGGTTGGCTAGCAAGGAGGGCACATAAACCCTGCTGGTGCCTTACTTCTTTACTCTAGGGTGTTTGTATGCTTCATATCATTTGGACCACTCATGGTAACAACTACAGTTCGGCTACAATGTTATGCTAGTACAGTCTGACCTCTATATAGTGAATGCACAAATAGCAAACTATCAGATATGGCAAAGCAAATCTAAAGATTTTCTCGCCAATATCAGCATGTGAAAAATAGTTTAGTATAACTAGTGTTGGATATAATGAACGCAGTCTTGTGTTCAACTATACTCCTTACATAGCCTGATGTACAAGTGCTGTCTTGACACGATGCATCAGTGCTCTTGCTGAAGTGTTATTGGTATGTGCAAAGAAAGCTAAAGAAAGATTAAATGCTTGGATAATTGGATTAAGCAGTGCTAGTAGCCAGCTTTAATTCTTATAGCCAATAATGTGGCAGTTTATTTAACATTCAACACACGCAAACGTTCACAGTGGGGCAGTTGCTCATTGTTAATCTGATTACATTGTTGAAACCAGTAAGGTTATAAGTGGGTTCGCCTGTGCTTCTTTATGCCTAATTAAAATGTTTGGATGTTTGTCCCTTCTGCTTTTTATTGGTTATGACAGTAGGATTTTCTCAATACTTGAATGTTGTTGTTATAAGTGGGTTTGACTGTACGTTCACAAGGTCAGGCCAAAATGGGTTTTAACTTCAGTGTTGCTATCAGACTCTCCTTTCTTGGGCGTGTGTTGCGGACAAATGGAAGTAGCACTGACACATGTACGCTTCATTGCAGGGCTACGACATCTCGTTCCTCATCACAAACTTCCATACGGAGCAGATGTACAAGCACAAGCTCGTTGACTTTGTTATCCACTTTATGGAGGAAATCGACAAGGAGATCAGCGAAATGAAGCTGTCACTCAATGCAAGGGCACGTATTTGTGCCGAAGAATTTCTTAAGCGGGTGAGTACATGTGTTGCACTGCATCACGAGAGTGCATGGTTGTCCCATTTCTGACTAGGCTTAGATATCAAAAGTTTGTCATATTCAATTGATATGCCTTTGAAGATGGGCATTCTTACCATTATGCTTTCGAATGCTTGAAACAACTGTAATAAGAGAGAGCTTAGGAATTGTGGCAGTTATTTCGCTAGTGCAAATGAAATTTCTGTTCCAGTTCTTCGGCAATGAACAGGGATTTCTTGATCAGACTGTAGTCGCCCTGCAAACTCAACTGTGGCAGTTGACAAAGGGTCTCGAGATATAGTGATAGATTATGTGTCTCCTATAATACAGATTTGATATTGCTCAATAAGCTTGTATTCCTCTACTGAAACATGGTGCTCATCGGAGACCTTCGAATGCTTGTTTGTACGGTTGATCTGAAAGTGTACCATTTCTCATTGCAGTTTTGACAAGGTCATCTGCTGCTGCTGGCAATGGTTTTTCTCCCACACACACAAGAACATTTATATAAATATTCTATATGAATCATGTTATTGTAATAAACATTTTTCTTTAATAATATTGAGCCTTGGTGCTTCTTTCATTTGCAAAGCTAGAATTCCTGTTGAGGCTGCATGCTGCAGTGCTATATTGGCATTTGTTCAAGGCTGTTCCACGTGGTCTTTCACTGCTTCATCCCTCGTGGTCACTATGCAAGCTTCATTTCTAGAAAGTGTCAGAAATGTGTTGCATTCATGCACACCTGGTACTTTCCCACCTTTGAGCTTCACACACTATCACCATTCTTGAATGACCACTCTCACAAGTGCATTCATTTCTAGGGGAAGCAATGTCTGCAATGTCTCTCTGCAGGGCACTATGTGTGTAGAGTGCACTTAAACGAATGCTGCAATTCGTCAGTCAGTGGCTTTGGAACACCTTTCTAGGTACAAGATGTGGTCTAGTACAATAGAGTGTGACATGCTCTTCAATTAGGCTAAAGGCAAGCACATGTGCAAGCAACAGCACGTTCACAAACTTGGCCCACATTCTTTAACGATCACTTTGAAAGTTGCTTTCATTTTCGCAATATTTCACACGGCTGTAGCACCAGATGCATCTATGAGTAGCAGCGCATCCGCACTGTGATAAGCTAGTGTGCTTGCCACTGTGCAAAGAACGATGCATCTTGCTCTAATCGTGCGAAATTGAAAGTATCCTCGTAAGCGACTGTCCGTGAATACAGCACACTTTTTCTGGTCATTTGTGGAATAAAGTTGCTTCGGGTGAATCCGATATTTTGGACTTCCGCTTATTTGGACTCTCTGATGGTGCCCATCAAGTCCGAATTATTGGTCAGTGGCTATACATAGGCAGTTCCTAGGGAACCAGCCAAAAATTGCCTCAAAGATAAGGGAAAGAAGTCGAGCCTGGAGGATGATTTTTCTTCCCCTCGGTCAACTTCATCACTTGATAGGGCTGCTGACAAGCAACATGCCCATCTGCAAAACATCTTTGGCCAAAGCAGTGGAACCATGTAGGCATGGCTGGCACAAATTGCAAGTAGTATCACCAAATATATTGCTATTCCTAAATGTGACCTGTTTCTCACTGTATACAAGACACCAGAAGCAGTGCCTTTGTTTACAATGTGTTTTTTGCAAACCCCTTCAAGTACTACAAGTGCGCAGGTGACTAATAGTGGTGTCACATGGCTACCCTTAATTGTGGTTGAGCCCAATCAAGATTGAAATTGTTGACCTTGATTGGCTCCCTCCCAAGCCATGCAGAGGAGCCAATCGCGACCGAGAACTTCGATCAGGATCGGGCTTGATCGCGATCAAGTGCACCGTGTGACACGCATATAAATGGCTCTTGCAAGTATGTGCTAGTGTAAACAAAAATTGTGACCT
Organism: Dermacentor andersoni; assembly: GCF_023375885.2. Classification (NCBI taxonomy): domain Eukaryota; kingdom Metazoa; phylum Arthropoda; class Arachnida; order Ixodida; family Ixodidae; genus Dermacentor; species Dermacentor andersoni. Next base: position 91,027,980 of record NC_092819.1, on the reverse strand, counting down.
TGTCACACAATACCGCTTGCATCCACCTACAGACAGGCTGCACATTTTTAAGTATGAGCACAGTGCAACTATGTTGACACATTTCCTATTCTTGTCTGCCTGTCGTTTCGAACACCAATCTTTTGCCAAGTAACTGCCTATAATTTGGCCGTGCGTATTAATCTTGCTTTCGGAGAAATTTCACGCCACCATATTTGATCACTTTTATTTCTCACACACTGAATGTGGGGGCAAAACTGCCGCATCTGTGCTATGCAACACTCCATGGCTTGTACACTCACTCGCAATGCGATACAGGGGACGCGAGTGCATGGCCATGCTCCGTGGAGAACCAGTGCAGCCAGCACATTGAAGCAAACCTGTGCAGGCACAGGGACGCCTATACGCATGGCCTTGCTTAATGTGCTACATTGTTTGGGTTCGCCAAGCCTGCTTGTCATTGTGGTCTCCTGAAGTTTGCTTTCAGTAGCCTGTCACCGTCACAACAAGGGAGCCTTGCGTTTGTGTACTGCATGCGATAGGGAAGGACGATTTCACCACCTCGAGCCCAGTTCAGTGTGCTGTTGACTTCAGTAAGCGTTTTCGTCAGCGCACTCAAACAATGTAGCAGATACGAAGCCACGTCTTCAGGCATCGTTGCACCTGCACAAGTTTGCTTTGATGCAGGGCAGCTGCACTGGTGCACCATTAAGTGCAGCCACGCACTTGCTCGTCCCGCAATATTTTCTGGGTGAATGTTCATAGATGCGGTATCCCCCAATGCAATCTGCCCCGAAAATGCTACATCAACTCACTTCAAAGCTAGCTCATAAGCACCCTTGAAATCTCGGGACCCAACATCGCATCAGAAAGCAGTGCAAGTACACCTACGCTTTGCGAAATCTGCCTGCTGAACCCCTCTTATTGAAATGCCCTTCCTGTTAATTTTTTTCCTTGCTCTCTCCCTCAACTTTATTTCCTTACTATTTCCCCCACCCAAGTTCAGGGTAGCAGACTGAAAACTGATACCTCCCAGCCTTTCCTTTCCCTCTGTTGTTCAGCTCAATAAAAGAGCACCGAGTCTATAGGAAACCTTATAGTGGTCCCTAATTTGCTTATCTCATCAGAGATACTGTGCTTCGTATTCTAGATACTGTAAATCAGGTGCTTTACTGTACAATCCTAAAAGAGTGGAAGTTAGTGTGCATTACTAGGAAGAGATCCACACATCGAAAATACAACCAATGCCAGTATAGTATAATTGTGTGCATTCATACATACTGTACTACATACAAGTATACATAATCTCTTTGCATAGCATAGGAAAACTAACAAGTTTAAGCAATATTCGAGACACATTATTGCACATAAGATTCCAAGGCAGAGGTCTCAACAATGTACTGGAATCGCACAGGAATGCAACAATGCAGAAAATTGGTAATCGCTAATATTTGTCCATTTATGGAGATGTATAAAGGAGCTTTTATGTGCAACAGAGCCTGTGGCATGCCATGAACGGTGCATTTAAACTGGAACAAAAAAAGAAAATTGAGTGGTCCCAGCATAACAATTGCACAGCAGAACTGCATTTGAGCAAATAACCTTCAACATATATGAAGTGCATGTAGCTGCAGCCTCTCAGAATGAGACTATGTAAAAAAGCAGTTCAATGTAGTAGTCGTGAAGAAATAGCTGCTCACCAACTGCTGTGATATTGTCAACTATGGTACTTGCAGAAGAACATGTTCTACTTCCATGGACCACACAAAAAAATGTAACAATTGTGGCGTCAAGCTAAGTTAGTATGCGAACGACCTGGGATCAGGGCACTTGACAGTACTTTGACAGTGTCACACAACGATGACATACCACCAGCTAACCTTTGTTCTTTCTCAAGGTGCCTAAACATCAAAAAGAGCAACCACCTTGCATGCTGAAAATCAGCACCACTAACATTGCCAAAGACAGCACAATATCTCCACTCAGTGGTTGTTTTTTTTTTTTTTTTTCTCCAGCGTAGCCATGTGCGGAAAAACTGCACTTTCAACAAAACCAACAACCTTTCCCTTAGCTTTCTCAACACATGCATATAGTGTCCCAGGCTGGCAAAGCAGCAGTAAGTACACGTAGGCACCAGAAATCTATTCTAAGCAAAACTAACAACTATTGATCTGGACCCAGCCATATGTCTAGCATATCAATTCGCAGGCTAGCAGGCAACAGTTAACATGTTTAAAAGGAGTTCATCATGCTTATGTACAGCACTGGATGGACTTTAGTACAGCAAGCCATGACCTCTTAAGGTTGAAGCTTGTGTTCACACCGGTTTCGTTGCACAAGGGAGGGGAGAGGGTCGACCAAGTTTTCGCACACTGCTGTTTTCTTCATAAGTTGGGTGCCGCCCAATTGAGGAGCTTCATCGCAACTTCATACCCCATGAAACAAGCCTGCAAGGGGAAAAGAAAAAGCCATTCAAAGAAAGAGTGTGCACATATTCAAAATTTCTAACACGCATTGAACAGTCTTTGCTATCAAGATTTCACAATTCAAAATCGATAAATATTCATTTCTGTTTGATTATAAGAGCTAACATATTGTCATGGTGCCGCGAGAGGGACAAAGACAACGATCACCAACAAGACGAAAGAGACGACATAGTGGGGCTAATCTAACGTATGGCCATACCAGTTGTACTGGCCATATATCTTGTGCAGAATAAACACGGTCCCATTTAACCTTACATCTCTGCCCGTTTCATTTTTGGTGGAGGTGCTGGGTATTTCACAAGACGGAACTCCGCAGCGGGCTTGTCTTCGGCCGTACTACCATGCTGACAGACTATCAGGCCTCTGGGTTAAGCACGGCGTCAGCACGCAGCGCACCCAGGCCATCAGCATTCACGACACCGCAACAGTCTGTCGTCTTGACCCATCCGCACGACCCTGGCACCTTGTCTGGTAACGGCACCGACAAAGTCGACATCTAAGAATGGCTTGGCATCTATGAACGCGTCACTGCACACAACCGATGGGACCCGACAGTGATGCTCGCAAATCTTCTCTTCTTCCTCCAAGGGACCAGCACGCACCTGGTATGTATGACACACATGAAGAGTTGACCAGGTGGGATGTATGCAAGCAAAAACTTCTCAAACCCGCCGTGGTTGCTTAGTGGCTATGGTGTTGGACTGCCGAGCACGAGGTCGCGGGATCGAATCCCGGCCACGGCGGTCGCATTTCGATGGGGGCGAAATGCGAAAACACCCGTGTACTTAGAGTTAGGTGCACGTTAAAGAACCCCAGGTGGTCGAAATTTCCGGAGTCCTCCACTACGGCGTGCCTCATAATCAGAAAGTGGTTTTGGCACGTAAAACCCCATAATTTATTTTTTTTTTAAACTTCACAACCTCTTTGGCAAGCCCGCTGGTCGCAAGTGCACCGTTGCGAAAGACCTAACCTGTCGGGCTCAGATTGGAGCCTCGGGGGCAAAAGACTGATGCACGTGAGTGCTATTGAGAATGATTCTGCTACAGAATAGCTACAGCTGCAGAAGCACAAGTTCTCGAGAGAATTCACGGAGCATAATAATACTGCTTAATAATTTCCTGCCATATTAAAAGGATACCTCGCTTTTAGGTAGCCTATAAACCTGGTCCTCATTTATGCAAAACAATTTGTTATTTCTCCAGTCTGGCCATGTTGGCATCACATTAAAACAATGTTTGGCACTGTAGTATTACGCTTGACTCCTTCAAAACACATAGCACTCCACATGCATCTAGTGAGCTGTTGTTCCCGTGTTTCATTGCTGTCGGTGGTGTGCCAGATAACCGAAAGCCAATACTTTTCACATACAAGCTCCACAGTTGACTGGATGACCAGTTCTGAACATCATTGCATACAACTATCAAATACAAATAAGTCCTTGTTTCACCAAATGAAATCCATGCATGCTTTATATTTCACATTGTTTAGTACTAATATAATAGTATTCAACGTGTTCAAGACAACATTCATTTTTCAATTAAGAAATTTTGTGATTCGGATGCCCCTAATAAACATGTAAAGTGAAATCTCGATATAATGAATCTCATGGGACCACTGAAAATTATTTGTTACTTTGAAATACCGCATGTTCTTTTTTTTTTTTTTTTTTTAGACCATACAGGATTTTTAAGAAGTGCCTATGGAAGAGAGCATAATTCTGTTCAAGCTGGATTACTCCGAGGCAGACGTTACTTACATGAGAAATTGATAGCATTATCGACCAACAAAAAATATTTTCTAGTTCGCTTATTTTATTCATTACTTTACAGCACATACTGCAATTTACCAGCTGCAGCTACTGAGTTCGCAAGGCGTACTCACTTGGATTGAATTTTCATGGCGACACCAGTTTTGAAACATTCATTCCTAATGTGTGATGAAATACACAGGCATTCCAGTTACTTTTGTGCTTCAATGCAGAAAGCGGCAATTTGATAAAAAGGTATTTGGAACAACAGTGTATCTGTATTGCAAGTTTTACGGTGTATATCTCAAAATCCATGCAATCCTTAAAATTGTAGTCTCGCAGTCTTCACAGTACCAACGGCATGGAGGAAAGAAATTATGGCCAACGGTGTCTATTTGTGTAGGTTTCATTTCTGCGATTTGTCATTGTGGACGACTGTGATAGGTCTGGCACGGATTGCAATCATAGCCATCTGGCACTGATGAAGGCACGCCCAATGTTTCAAATGTTCGTTGCACAATTTGTAATACAAAAATATTCTTTTACATAAAAAAAATGGGCTTTTGACTGGGGAATTTTCGAATTTTTGTTACTCTGAGAAAATCTAATACGAAGTTCATAGTAACATCATTCTGATGTGGTAAGCTTGAAGTCTGCATGTGCATAGGGAACTCTTTCTTCTGAAACCTTTGTGCCACTATGCCATTTTGCACCAAACCGAATGTACTTACTGCGTTTGCAGGGAACGCTCGAAGCATGACTGGGGCGGCACCCTTGTACAAGGCACGGACACCTTCGTGCTTCATCAGCTCACGAAACACGTCTCTGATGCCATTTGGGTACTTTCCTTCGGGTGCTGCACACGAGAGAGGCGTGAATTCTTAGAAGCTCCCTCTCAAAATTTGGAAATTTGCACACGGACAAGTGCAGCTCGTAGACAACATGTGGGCAATCATGTTTGCAAAGTATCGAACCGCTGAAATTTTAAACAGAAGCCTGCACACCCTTCCTCACGAGGGAGCGAACGCTGTTCATAAGTTGTGCCCTAATCACCATCTGAGTAACAAAAAGTAACAAAAAAGCCCTCTTGGCAGTTAACGCCAATACCTCTTATAGAACTTGGCAAACACAGGTGCACACCATGATTTCAATCGATGATTCAATGCACAGTGCTGTCACTTCTCCATTCTTTAAGACAACCCCAAATCAAATCAAACTTTGTTTTCATTTCATTTGTTTTCCATTTACACAAAACAAATGGAGGGGGTTGAAAGAAAAACTGCGACGAGGGTATTTCTGCTGTACACTGTTCAGAAAAGGGCACTCGTGTGAAAAAGCTTCGCAACGTGCTGGTATTACACGTTACGGCTGAAGGCTCAGAAAATTGCCAACATGCAGTCATTTAAAAATAAAGGAGCATGGCGGTCCCGTGCCACCAATTTCCCAGTAGGTGGGTGCCCTTTTGAACGTCTGGAACTCTTGCACTTGCCAAGCACTAGGCCAGCAGCGTCCGTGTACCTATTTTACTGGTAGGCACCCGGCAGCAGCACTCATCTGCCTCCCACAGCAGCAGCAGATGCTTGACTATTTCGCCAATGCTGTGGTGGGAGAAGGGGGCACCCAGAGACCTTCAGAAATCTCTATGGGACCCCCTTTTGAGATGAGAATCCATATAAACATCTGAGTGCCAGGTCGTGGTACATGTCTACCCATTAGAAAAACCGGTGGGTTTCCGGCAGCACTAGGATTCAAACCCAGGACCTCCTGCATTTGAGGCGGATGTTCTATCATTTCAACAATTTGTGGTAAAAGGGGCTCCGGCAGTCCTATGACGCCAACTTCCAAATAGGTGGGTGTCCTTCCAAGCGTCTGGAACTCCTGTAGTTGCAGAGCACCAGGCCGGAAGCGCGTTTGTTCCTAATTTACTGGTAGGTACCCAGAGGCAGCATTCGTCTCCCTCCCACAGCAATGGCAGATGATCGAATATTTCGCCAAAGCTGTAGTGGGGATAAGGCAAATCCAGAGACCCTTGCAAAGCTGTATAGGGCCCCCTTTCAAGATGAGAACTCGCATAAACAACCGAGTACCAGGTCGTGATAGGTCTCTACACATTAGAAAAACTGGTGGGTTTCTTGCAGCACCAGGATTTGAACCCAGTACGTCCCGCATACGAGGCAGATGCTCTACCATTTCACCAGCCAACATGGTCAGTTAGTACTTAGTTGTTTAGGAAACACCCAAGCAAAACGTGCCCAACTGATATGCTTATGCAATTATACCATTGCCGAACTTGCAAAAGTTTTATACAAGGGGCTCAGCAAATGGTAGAAAGAAGAGTTTTATTTAACAGTAGTGTGCAATATGCACCTCATAAATGTTTTTGTGACCATTACTAATAAGGTGAACACCAAATTCTTATGAAAATAGAAAATGTGAGCACAGAAACAAGAAATTACCTTGGCAAATGAAAGAATCATTTCATAAGTGCTTGTCAAGCAACATAGCATGGTGTGAAATGTACAGTTGGCATCACCCTTGGAATAGTGTGGGAATGGTGGCCTCCGGGGTGCTCCTGAGGCAGCCAGCTATGTCTAACGCTAGCTGCTGGGCACGGCTGGGCCCAGGAACTATGGTTACATGTTGCTTGCTGGCTCCCGAGTGTCCCGGCAGCCACCATTCCCCATTCTCTACACAAGGGTGACGCCTACTGTACTGGAAACTTTGCTCTACAGTGAAGTAGCCAAAGGCAGCTTCAGAACTGTTACCTTTGCTTTCTCCATCTTATGGCATTTCTCGCAAGTAATTCATAATTCTGTTGTTTCTCCACTTTAATTCCAGTACCTGTTCTCACATCTCAATTTTGATTCTAAGATCAAAATCTAAAGCCGCAGGATCCGTCGAGGTGATCTAGTGGCTTTGACGTTGCGCTGATAAGCATGAGGAGGGTACAGGATAGAATCCCGGCTGCACCAGCTGCATTTTTATGGGGGGCAGAATGCAAAAACGCTGTGTATTGTGCATTGGGTGCACATTAAAAAACCCCAGGTGGTCAAAATTAATCAAGAGTATCCCCACTAAAGCATACCTTATAAATTAAATTTTAATTTTAATGGGTGTGCAGAACATGCACACCGATGGGTCCAGGAAGTGGAAACAGATGGACAGACTATGGCAAATCAGTTTTGAGGAAACCCGAAAGCTGGAAGAAGTTTCATGAAAGGGAAAATTGGCATCTAGCTTTTTTGGACTGTAGCATGCACATTTGTATCTTCATTTTACAGTCAGACCCATTCACGTGACTTTAGCGTGAAGTTACAAACACAGGTGCTACAGTCAGGTGGATGTGAATTTTCCCTTTCAATATGGACAGGCTGCGCTAAGGTGAAGGTGTAGGCAGACTAGCTGCAGTCATTTTTGGAAGACTACAAACAGTGCAGGAAAGACACAGGACAGTGAAAAACACAACATGGGCACTGTTTTCACTCTGATGTGTTTTTCACTGCCCTTTGGGCACCGTTTGTAGTCTTCCAAGAATGTACCAACTCGTCCAGCTCTCGATTCTTCTGTAGCTGCACTTGGTTATTTCCTGGCAATAGGAAACCGTATTCAAAGTGACAATGCAAAAATAGTCTATAACTCATTCACATACTGCATCAGGATGCATGTTATGAACAGCGTAGTCGTATAAAAACAAGCGGTTCCATGGAACCTTAGCTCCAGCACAGATATGGCGAATATGTTGTAGCAGTGCATCTAGTAGCCACAATAAATGGGATCACGGTCCGCTGATCACACTTAGAAGCCACAGAACATAGAGTAGTCATCAATCTACAATGCATAGCTTGGCTACTACCTCTGGCCATCCAGTGCACTAAAACCTCCCGCTGCAGCAGAACCAACTCATGCCTTAACTGTCCTCCAGCCCATCTGTCTGTTATACCAGTGGACAGCACTCATGGTGATTGCACTCGTGTCAGCTTTCAAGCCACCATAAGAGACTTGCCTGTTTGCAGTCGTGACTTCAGCACGTCGGGTGGTATGGCCACGAGCCAGTTGAAGATGCCTGCCATGCCGCCAGCAAACAGGGTCACCTTCACACTCAGGTCTGAACGGCTGGACAGCAGGTGCAAACACATCAGATAGCCGTTCACAGTGAGTCGACACAATAAGCATCAACTGAGCGAAACGAAATTTCAAATACTAAATGCATGTTCTCTGAGGTACAGTTCTGAGTAATACGAGAGGCAACAGTAAACTGGTTTTTCAATAACATTTACTTGTAATGTGTGGATTTGAATCTGACGTGTTAATAACTTACTATGTAATGAGCAGCCTGGCTCTTTCTTGTCTCATTCAACTTCTATGTGGCACATGTGTCTTTAGCCACTATGGCTTCTTGAAAGCAAATTGCTAAGCAAGTTACGAAAGCAGGTACTAATGGCTAGTTGGTAATCCATAATTTGGCAAGCAGCATGCAAAAGAACACGTTCACATGAAATTGAATGTCTTGTTGGTGAAGGGCATGTTCCGCTGGCCTTCATAACTTAGTGGTTTATGAAATGCAAGTCTGCAGATTTTGGGTTCCGTGACGACATTCCTAGGGCCGATAAAGGCATCACTCTTAGCAATACTTCCTTCTCTTGTAACTGTACACCAATATTGCGTGTGCTCAACACGTTTTAATTATGCCTTTTAAAAATATGTCAACATCAACACCAGTTGCAGCCTATGTCATGCAACTGCTGAAACAATTGTGCCAAACTGTGCAAAGGCCTGGCTACATCTGCTATATTTTGGCTAGCCTGCAGCCTCATTTCATTAGCCACATTCCAAGAACAAAACTAGATCCTTGAGAACTGTCTATTTACGTAACTACAAGAGATATCATGCAGCTCATTAAACAAATTGTATGGCTGCTTCATATTCTGTCTGTATTTTGTTGAGTCATAAGCACCAACATACGCTTTTCACAGCATGCTGCAAAGCAAAGGCAGAATCCGGAATCCAGCACTGCACTTGACTTTTCCTATGACAGCAATAGGTCTGTGCTATAGTGCTTACTTGTGTTACAGGGACACTCTTAATTGAACCAGAAAAATACAAGTGCTGTAACAAGGCTTTCTTAGATTTGTTTTCATGATTTACACAATAGCTTAATATAGTTCATAGTCATTTAAGCCCCTGTGAATTCACACAATTGCTTTTACAAGTGCAAAGAGCTCACTGACACTCATGGTTCAGAACTTGAGATGCGACCGATGTTTTGTATTCACATTTTGCTTGATGGGGGCCAGCTGCAATGTTTTATGCAAGCGCCTTGACCACCTAGGCATGCCAGACAAGTGGGTATAATTTCACTGTTTGATACTCGTTCTTGCTCCACTGGTGAAAACAACAGCTGATACAGAGCAAGGCCATACATTCTGCTAACAGGTACGAAGATTTATATGCCCACAGGCATTTAATGCCAAACCACACAATTTAGTGCTCCTTTTCTTTTCCGTACATACAACTGCCCTGAGGCATTGTTGTTGAGGGTGTTAGGTTACACTCTCCTGTTATAAAGAGCTGCTTCAACATGGCCAATGAAATTTACCAATAAAAAACAAGGATTAAATATCTAGGTGTTTTTAATGGCAGCAGCACACACATACACACACAACATAGTAGTAGGAATGCATACCTGCCACCTTTTGGTGTTAGCACCCGTTGTAGCCACTCGTAGCTGGCAAAGTACATGCCACTGGCCGGCACATCTGCGCACAACAAAATGTCAAGACATAATGGGACCCATATTGCAAGCTAGCATGACTGCGCTTGCACTTACAAGAGAAGTAGCATAGGCAGGATTTTATTTCGGGAAGGTGCAATGTGCGCATATACCACGCATCTTTCTTTTAACTAGTATACAGGATCTTTTAAAATTTAGCTGCGGCAGATAGCGCAGTTCTAATCCTTGAACTGTATTGCTCAAGGTTGCAGGCATTACTTGTACAATAAATCAAAATGAGTGATTGGCTAATAACAAAATTTCACTAAGTTTCCAACAAATTACTCCACAGCACATATCGTAATTTACTAATAGTAGCCTATGTGATAGCAAGGCATATCCATTTGGAAACAATTCCAAGACGTGCAATTCCAAGTTTCGAGATGTGCACCATCAAACTAGCAGTAAAATGAACAAATTTTTACTGTTTTAGCAGCTTTTTAACAAAACGGCGTTTTATGTGCTGAAGTGCAAAAATCTTTGAAAAGCAAATGCATTTTATACTATACTTCGGAAGTAATTATTTTGAAACTAGTTTTTTACCATTTTCAGCAATATTTATGCAGGAATGCGACCACGAAAGCTGGATACCGAACCCACAACTGTGCTGTGCTTGACAGCAGGATTTGACAGCCCTTGAAGCCACAACAGTAAGTGAAGTAGGGCTGTGCTAATAGTAATTTTCATGACTGAATTGAATACGAATCAATAGTACCAGAAGCAAATCGGATCAAATATTGAATATTTTTTAACAGTTTTCGAATAATGAAGAGTTTTCTTGCCGTTAATACAAAACAATGTTCACACTATCGTATTAATAATGTTAGCAAGCTTTTGTCGTTACACTGCACATTATAAGGACCTGCCTATTAAAAGCACAAAGGGAATGTTACGAACAAATATGTAGCTTGTACGCATAGCTAGGGCTTTTTGAAGAGTGCAAGCCATCACAGTTTAGTTAGCCAGGTTTGGCTCCCTCGGCGAAGTAGCCTGCTACACTACGTAACTTCTCACTTTTCTTTATTCTCAATATTGCCACAGGGATGAAATTTATTGTACTTTTGCTCCAATATTATGTTTGATTGAGCAGTGCTGATGATTCTGAAACATTCAAATACTATTAAAAAGGTATTAACATTTACGAATAGTGACTATTCAATTTGAAGACTGAATCAAATAAAAAAGATATTCTATTTGTTATTCGGAAGTTTTGAATATTCGCATGACCCCAAAGTAAACCTACACAACACTATGTGAAAGCGACTGCAACAATCCCCCCACAACTCACCACGTAGAAGAGTTGCAGCCGTTCCCTTGTAGATGCTGCGGATTCCCCCCTCGCGATACAGTTGCTTGGCACAGTCCACAGGTCCAGCGAACCGGGCTTTGCCTCCATGGTCTGCGTGGGCCTGCTGAACCTGTTGTTCCAGTGACCACAGACCAGCAAAGAGGCATTCATTCAGTGTGTGTAGGTGGATTTCTTTCAACTCCAGAATGTTAAAACACCTTCTGCACTCCCGGGAAGGCCACTGAAGCAATTTTGTGGAAACGACAGAGGACTCATTTCTATTTATAAAAATGAATGTCGCAAGCACTAACAGTTTCAAAGCAGTACCCAGCCTACCCCCCCCCCCCCCCCCCCCTAAGAAGTATACATAGTGCCAGCAAAGAAGGGGGACCCCTGGGACACCTCCCCTTTCCAAAAAATGTATACAGTGCCAGCAAAATGTTTTCATTTGCGAGGCATGTTCATCATCACCACATTCATTATTCCACTAAATTTGACTATAAGTACAGTTGAAACTCAATTTAACGAAGTGATGGTGATGCTTGATATTTAGTTAAATTGGGAAGTTCGTAAAATTGAGAAAGGAATTTTTCAATCCTTCGAAGTCTAAAAATGTAATGCAGCGACGCACAAAAGCTTCGTAATGCAAAGAAGAGGTAAAGTATGCAGACACGGACACAAGAGAAAAGAAGTGGACAACACGAATGCTGACTGTCGGCGTTCGTGTTGTCCACTTCTCTTGTGTCTGGGTCTGCATGCCTTACCCCTTCTTTGCATTATGAATCCTTACCAACTAGCTCAGCTTTCTGTCGTTCTAAACACAAAAGCTACTGCAGCATTGTATTAGCTGCTAATTCAGCCATCTGTCGTATAAACCATGAAATAACAAAAGCAACCACTGCTGCCCCTACCGAGGCAGTGGCGAGTCCGCTGTTCCATGCATGGGCACTGTGTGCGGCCTCGTCAAAATAAAGCTAGGGCCATGACTAGGGCACCTAGATGTTTTAACGCGATAACATTAGAGTACATGCTCGAAGAAAAAACCGTCTGTGTCAGAATTAGAAAGAAGTTACCGGTTTTTCACTCATTTATTTCAGGAAAAACTTCGTTAAATCGAGTTCAGCCAAGTTAGTTTCGTTAATTTGGGTTTATGGCAACACTGAACCCTATGAGTACTTGCCGGGGAATGGAAATTTCTTCATTAGATTGAGAACTTCGTAAAATCTGGTTTCATTCGATTTTTAGTTTTAACTGTACCTACGAGAAGTGATGACTACCTAGATGTTTGAACTTTTGTCCTCCTGTCCTTTGCAACAAAGGGCAAATAGAGCACTGGTGATGTGTTTATCCTCCTCTTGCATAACTGTGCCTTTTGTTGAAATCATAAAATATATGAGGTGAACTATGCAATATACCAAGCAAATGCATCACACTTGGAAAAGATAATGAATGCAAAGAAAGTAAAAATGCCAAAAAAATCTGCATAACGTGCCACACTTTGCATTCTCACTAGGCTAAGGTTGTCCAACACCTCGCTGAAATCATGACCATTATTCAGCGTGACAGTGTAATTAGGAAACCTACACTTTAGTGCTTAGCTGACTTTCGAAAGTGGATATCTGAATAGCCGTGTCTCTACATACCAAACTAATGAATATAACAAAAATATAAAACATGTATCACCGATATCAGTGTGTAACGAATATACCATATTTGCACATAAATAATGCAACCACGAATATAACAAGAGGGGGGACTTTCAGTCTCTCAGAAAAAGACAAAAATATATATTACGATTATAATGCGAGGTCATGTTGTAAAGAAACAGAAAATGCTGCATAAAGGTAGATGTCAACAGGGCTTTGTTCATCATTACTGCAAACTGCTGTCACAAAATAATGTAAAAGCACTAGTGCTGACACCTTTGCCACAGTCTATGAGAATGGCATCATCCTCTGAGACATCTACCAATGTTATCAAAGAACACTTCAGAGGTTCCCATGACACAATCAATTGTCAATAATTGCGTGGTGGATCAAAGAATGCCCGATTGATGTGCTTGTGCGACCGTGCCTATTGCCTTGTTCAAGGTTGCGATTAGTACACCATAACCACATTTATGCAATGCTAACAATGTTCCAATTCTAAATCAGGAGAAGAAAGGTGGCATAAATTGTACATTGGCAACTCCTACCTAGCTCTTATGCGAGGCAAGGTGGCAGCAGGCAGAGAGAGCACAGCGAGCAGGTGGAAATAAAATAAACAAATTTTTTTCACGTGCATTATATTCGCGTCATGCACCGCAATATAATACGAGATGCATTCTTAGGCTATAAATCTCGAAGCAAAAAAGAATTTTCATTATATCTGTGCAAATGTAATATGCTTATTACGAATATTGTATGTATATGACAAAGCTATTTTTGGCCGGAGGATATTTCGGTGTAAGGAGGCTCGAGTGCAGGCTATTTTATAGGTGCATAAGCTAGCACACATTACCAGGACGTGATGTTTAAATGGGCTATGAGGATTTCACTGGAAATTTTCAAGATCTACAGCTTAAGGGCTGTGCAATGAGCTGCAGAACAGAAAATTATAGAAATAGTAGCACTAAGAGATAGACAACAGTGTAGATAAGGGATCAAACGTGGGTTAGACAGACTACATTTGAGCTAGGAGCAAGGAGTGGAATTCAGCAGGTCCCTTAGGCATAGATCAGGTGGCAGTGATTCTCTACAGTGATAAAGGGCTTGCCTAAGGAGGGGAATTGCGTCGAGGGCAGCGGAGGATCATGGAGTGGTGACATTAGAAAGAAGGCGTAAAGGCCTTCATTTTGCAGTGAACTATAATACATGTATAATGAGCTGATTATGATAATGAAGGCAATGATGAAACTGCGGATTAATTTCACACTGGACCTGTCAAAGGAACACTTTCCACTTTTACTGAGACTTGCCGCCCACCGCAGAATGGCAGAAATGGATATGATTTTATGAGCAATGCCAGATGCCAACAAAATGAAACGGGCGATCCCATTAGCAGTCATTCTTTACTTGGGCTGCAAGTACGTAAGAAATTTAACTTTCTGTGTGTCGCTTGCAGCTCCATTGCTTCATTATTGCCAATGTCATGGTCGCAGGCAATGTGGTGACCTTTCGACTGTTGTTCATTTGCATCTCGTACAGTGAAGCACGTGTTGACGCATGTCCATTTGTGAGTTGCAGCGCATGTATTGAACACCAGCGACCAGCCTTGTTTCGTTTCTTTGCCCTCTTTTTCTTACCACTTCTGCTTGTGATGAATTGAGAAGATATTCAGTATTCGAAGCTTTCTTTCTTTCTTGTTTTCTTTCTCTGAATACTTGTGCTGCGTTCAGTCAACAATTTCACTATCCACTAGTACACATTTCTGTGCAACGTGTATGCCTATACAGTGGCAAAAGCACTGTCAGCAGCAGGCAGGAGACTTGGGGCTCTTGCCTTTCAGAAGGCTACTAGATACTTGGCCCTATTCTCCTCCATATCAAGTCTCATTACATTTACAAGATGCTATTACATATGGCATCTTATGCTCTATGCTATTTCCTTCTTTTGTGCCCTGAATGTATTTGGACTTCATATCACTGACAAGACTGCAACTTAACAACTCACCTGAAGAAGGCACTTGATCCGTTCACCAGGGGCCATAATTGCTGTTGTGAAGACACCAGAGAGCATGCCAGCTAAAAATAGCTGGGGCAACCTGTACAGCATGCACGGAAGATTTGATTCATTAATTTATAGACCAATCTTATTGTCCTAAGCGACACAAGAGCTATGATAGACACTATCGTGGAGGCTCCAGAACTCCTGGCGCAAGTATTGGTTTCTTTTCATTTTCTTTCCCCCTCCTTCTTATCGTGTAGTTATCAACACAATAATTATGGTACGAAGACTCATTCCTTCAAAAGTGCAACAGTTATTAGTTAATTACATGACCTTTTAAATTGCCAGTTCAATATGGGTGCCAAGCAGAGTGCAGGTTCAAGCATGAAGCAGGAAGTAGTACATGTCAACGAAGCCAGACGTGGCGGTCACATAATGCCACAGGATCGACTTTAGCTGCAAAGACGGCTCACATAAAAAAAAACGCTAATCTCAGATAAGAGATGTGCGAAGGCAGTTCACTAGCCATGGCTATTCGCTGCTGAGCACATGGTCAAGTGTTCAATTCCTGGGCACAGCGGCCACATTCCAACGAGAGCAGAGTGGGAAAAAAACCTCGTTAGCCGAGCACTGGGTGCACATTAAAAAATCCAAGGTAGTCAAAAATAAATTCAGAGCCCTCCACTATGGCTGCCATAGCATGTGCCACTCGAGGACACAAAACCAGATAAAGCGGCATCGGTCATCATCAAATAATCCGTGCTTGCGCCACTTCCCCCAGCTTACGTGAGCTCTTCTTCGGGGTGCTTCTGCTGGATCTTCTTGCCAATTCCAAATCCGAGGAAACAGACAGCAAACATGGGTGTCACTCCCGTGAGGGGCGCAGCCATACCTTTGTAGAGCCCAAGGAAACCCTATATGGCATGAAAATAAAACAACAGAATTCCTACGCGCTGACCATTATTTCACCGCTCAATAAAAGAAGAAACTTGTTAAAAGAGGACAGGCGAATGCACAGCACAATAAAGTATCATCATTATGCTACAATTCCTGCCCTTTTACATGAGTGACTGCATATTTTGGATCTGACAGAGGAAGTCATCATTACACAACTCCATCGTGGACCTTCTTTGTGGCAGGGGTCTGCATGCCTCTCCCACGCATGAGAAAGGCATTTTGCACACTTTACAAGGTGTATGTCTGACAGATTGTGGACAACAGCTTCAGTTATGGTGATGTGCATTGTGTGTAGACTCTGTTTTATGCGTACTCTTCTTGTCTGCATACATGCTTCGCATGTGCAGTCTTCCGTTCTTATTCGTGCATGTGTTGGAAAGCTAGCAGGTATATCAGAGTAAGGCTCCTTGCTTTTTCTACGTAGTATGACTAAAGTACAAATTTTTATTACCAGAAGATAATAAAACAGCTATACTCTCAAACTTGTAGCGCGGAATTTTAGGATGACACTGAAACACACAAAATGACTGGCACAAGCGCTATACTTGTAAATATTTTGTGTGTTTCAGTGTCGTCCTAAAATTCTGCACTAAAAGTCTAAGAGTATGGATTACCAACTAGCCCAAACCACCGCTTTGCTCAAACAGCCAGATACAAATTTATGCAACCTTGCGAGGGCAATGTGGCTGTGTATCATCAGAAAATAAAAAACAAAAATATCTAAGGTGTTCTCTATATAAATCTACGACACAAACAGTAACAATAGCCATGCTCATGAAGTCGCTGACTACCTAAGAAACACTTTAAAAAGAAGACAGAGGTTCAGAGGAAGATGAAGACGAAGTTTAACAGAGGTCGAACAAGGGATGTTGCTGGAGCCAATGTTTCGACAAGCTTCATAAATGAAGCAGATTCAAGCAGATCTTGACAAAGATGAGTTCTCGTGTCAAAACATTGGCTACAGCAACACCTCTTGTTCGAAGAGCTTTCAGTACAACACAATCACATAAAGGGTGCCATGCTTACCTCTTTGACTATAGTTTTCTTGGCACAGTCAAAGGTACCCGTATAGCGTGGGCTTTCTCCAGGACCTGGCTTCGGCATAGTCTGGAGCCGTACCTGTTGAAAAGGAATGCAACTATTTGTCTGAAAAAAAGAACACTTACCACAAACATAAGCAAGGTGGACGACAGACTGCTAAAGTGACATTGCTGAGGGAAGGAAGTGAAATTGTGTTATAGTGGTTGGAACAGACATTCACCAAAATGTAAAGAGAAGAAACTTGAAATTTTGGGACCTTCGTATTCTTTTGCGATAAAATATAGTTTTATTATTATTATCATTATTATATCAAGCAGCATTGTTATTTAGCAGGCTTTGGCCGCGTTTAGTGACGTCCAATTACTGAGTAGCTTGTAGCTGTCTTGTCAAAATTTTTTTGAGAGATCTACAACAAGGAAAAGTGTGGACCCTGTCCAAGGCATTTTGTTCAACATAGGTCCTGTAATAATCCTGATGGTAAATGTAGACAACAGATTTACAATTGCTTGTTTCACAGTCTATCTATTCATAGCTCTGTGATCTGCAATCCCATTATCGAAGCAACACTATCAAAATTTGCCCCCGCCTCAAAAAAGAACTAATAATGACCAGATCCTTTTTTGCTGTTTATATTTTGGTGAGAAGTGGCCTGCTTCAATCACTACACCACATGTCCCATGCATACCAGATGAGAATTTCGTCGAACTCATCACCATTAAAGAAGTGAAACCAGGAGGCATGCTGCTCAATGTGGTGCAGTACGTACCAAATGAGGACACTACATGTCCCACCTCAGCAATTCTGCGCAGCACAGCTGCAGCTGAGCGTAGGTGAGGACAATTCCCTATAGGACATCTTAAGGTGGCGAGCTGGCTCATTCCACACTTACTCAGATATGCACTTAATCGTGTCGATATGCACTTAATAGTGTCGATCGAGTCTCTGTGTGAAAAGAATGATGAGAATGATAAGCATGATTCAGTCAGAAGTGCAGCAAGGCAATGATTTAGTTGATTTATCGTGACCTATACATGCACCAACATTACCAACCATGTTTGCAAGGATCACTTAACTCCCTTCTCCACACAAACATCACATCACAGCCATCCCTATTACACCTATCACCCCATGACAATCCCTATGGCCTTATCTGTTCCCTCTAATCGTTTTCCACATAAAAATTAACTTATCTTGCAGGAATCAGATCACCCCACCACAGGATGCTCGATCTCCACTCTGACCTTGACTTGTGTCCCACACATTCAACTGGCACTTTACATAGTCTACTGGTGTCCCGCCTGTGAGGGCGCTCGACACTCTTGCGTCCCTTGACGTTCATCTGCCCTGCATGGCTCTCGCATCTTTCGATGTTCGGCTTTCCCGTGTGACACATATGCGATGGTGGAAGTCAGAGTCGTAGAGTCAACAGCGAGAGATGGCGGGAGTGTTCTAATGCTAGCACCACCTGACAGCATGGATAACTTGAGCATAGAGAAGGCTATGCTCGAGCGTAACTTTCTTCCTTCAACTGCAGGACACCACCACACGAAATCATCGGTATTGCTGGTGGTATTGTCTTGTGTAAAGGCGTCCCATTCGGCATCCTAATGTGGCAGCGGCATTGAAAAACGTGATCGCTCGGACGCGTTTACATTTGCGGGGATGCAACCACAAATGACTCAGGCATCAGTGTCGGGTGTTGTGGCAAGTAGAACTTGGTGGAGAAAAAGCAGGCTGGAGTGAAGAAAAAGCAGGCTGATGAACAAGCAATTGGAAACTATGGCACAGATTCTAGGAACACTAGAATCTAGTGTTCCAAGTTTTTCAAGCAAGATGTCTCCTCCATGTTTGATAAAGTCGATTGTTATTCCACTTTCTCCTGCTGCTTTTCTCCTGGTCATGTCTTGCAATGCTTTTCTAACTTCATTGATGGTTATAGAGGGAGACTCTGTATCCTAATCATTATTACTTCGAATGGTAGTAGCGTGGCTACTCTGGGTACTGTACAGGTCAGTATAAAATTCTTCCGCTGCTTTTACTACATCTTTGAAATTGCTGATGATATTACCCTGCTTATTTTTCAGAGCATACATCTTGGCTTGTCCTATGCCAAGTTTTCTTCTCACTGATTTCATGCTGCATGCATGTTTTACTACTTCCTCAGTCTTCCTTACGTTATAATTTCGAATATCTCTTACTTTCTCCTTGTTGATGAGTTTTGACAGTTCTACGAATTCTATCTCGTCTCTTGAACTGGACACTTTCATACTTTGTTGTTTCTTTGTTATTTGGGGGAACTTACCTACTGGTTGCTTTAGTGCCTTGCCTCCCACTTCTATTGCTGCTTATGAAGCCAGCCTAGTAACGGTTTCATTCATCACCTATATGTCATCTTCATCTCTGTTCTAAAGCTGCATATTTGTTTGCAAGCACAAGCCTGAATGGTATGCTTTTACCCATACTGCATCTAGGTTGGCCTGTTTCTTCTTGACTAATTTTACTCTTTCTTCGTATTGAGGGAAATTCTACCCCTCACTAACCTATGATCACTGCACCTTTACAGTACCTAACACATCTACATCCTGCACTATGCTGGGATCAGCAGAGAGAATGAAATCTAATTCATTTCTTGTTTCTCTATTAGTGCTTTTCCAGGTCTGCTTCCTATCACTAGGCTTCTTGAAGAAGGTATTCATTATTCTGAGCATATTCTTTTCCGCAAATTCCACCATCATCTCTTCTGTAGTGTTCCTAGAATCTGTGCAATAGTTGCCAATTGCTTGTTCACCAGCCTGCTTTTTCTCCACTTTCGCATTGAAGTTGCCCATGACTACAGTATATGGAGTTTTCACTTTTCTCATCGCTAATTCAAAATCTTCATAAAACTGTTAGATTTCTTCATCGTGACTGGAGGTTGAAGTATAGGCTTGTACTAGCTTTATTCTATACCTCCTGTTTAGCTTTATTAGGACTACTGCTACCCTCTCATTAACGCTGCAGAATTTGTCAACGTTGCCCACTATGTCATTATGGATTAGAGATCCTACTCCGTATTGTTCCTTATCTGGAACTCCTCTGTAGCAGAGGACGTGGTTGTTGATCAGCAATGTATAAGCCTCACCAGTTCTTCTAACTTCAATAAGGCCAGTAACATCCCATGCAATGCCTGATAGTTCCTCAAATAGTCCTGTTAAGCTAGCTTCACACGAGAGGGTTCCTGTATTGAATGTTGCCAGGTTCAGTTTCGAGTGGTAGCCTGTCCGAGTCCAGAGATTCTTCGCACCCTCTGCAGCATCGCAGGTCTGACCACCGCCTTGGTCATGTGCTTTGCAGCTGCTGAGGACTGAAGGCTGGAATCATGAAGGAGGTAGTGGCCGAATACTGCACTAGAGAGGCCAATTCCTGTTCTAGTGAGGGAGTGTCTTTTGTTGAAGCTTAGTGGGCCTTCCTAATTTGGTTGCATCTGGACTAGTCTAGCCGCACAGGTTCTTGGCATTTTTTTTTCTTTTTGCCAGTGTTAGGCGCCACTCCAAGCCTGAAGATGTGGTGAATTCGAGCAGGTTCACTAAAAAAAAATATATTCGTTGAAGAACTATTGCTTTCACTTTGGCAAGCTGGCATTCTTGTACAGAAGGAGCAATAAATGCCCCTTTTGTGTTCACACAACTGTTGTGCTGTTTCCATCATATACAAGGGCACATGAGATCCCAACACTCCACATGGTAATATTCACATGCCTGGAAACTGCCTCACCACAGGTGATAAATTTCAAGTAAATTCTCTCCCTCAACCACTACAGTGAAAATCTTACAGCCTTAGAGGCCTACAACAATCATCGCTTCTGTGAGCAGAGGTTGCTTGTACACAAGCAATTCCACACATATGCCAGTGCTAATGGGAGGAACTCATCAAACATATGATATGCTAGAAAGAGAATAGGAACTGGGTGCAAGAAGCAACGATTGCTGGTGTGCAACAAGTATTTGCCACAGAACATGCAATGTCTTTAGGACAGCGTTGATAGTAGTGCAACCTAAAATGTGAGCTCTAATTCCCCCCTCCCTCTTTCTTCTCTTCTTGATAGCTGAATGCAACTACGATGAGGGGCACAGTGGGTCTTAAAGGATGATGGTGAGAGTGCTTTAGATCAACTCGTTTCACTGTTAGCTTAATAATTAATGCAGGAAAAGCTGGTAAACATTTGACAGTGCATTAAACATGGCTAACAAAGAACACAAAGAGCTGGCACTTGGCACTGTTACTGTTTTTGTTT
This sequence comes from Dermacentor andersoni, assembly GCF_023375885.2. Taxonomy (NCBI): domain Eukaryota; kingdom Metazoa; phylum Arthropoda; class Arachnida; order Ixodida; family Ixodidae; genus Dermacentor; species Dermacentor andersoni. Next base: position 91,006,795 of record NC_092819.1, on the reverse strand, counting down.
GTCCATGCTTCTTGCAACATTCCAAAATGATTTTTTGTAGACTCACTCTGAGTGGGCTGCTATGGAAGCTGACAGTTGTACTAGCTGCACACTTTAGTTTCATAATTTTGTTATTTTCAATTACTAAAGTAACCACTTTCATAGGTAGAACATACGAAGCAATAACCCTCAGAGCTAACAGAGTAATAAAACTGAATCAGCTTCAGTTTATTCACGTAAGTCAGTAGTCTACATTCATACCAGAATATACAGCAGGAGGAACCAGAGCATAGAACATATAGGGACCTACTGTCCCGAGAGAATGGAGTACATTTAAAAGCAGTGAATACAAAAATACAAACTGAGTAGGAACTATAGTATTCAAAGCGTAAATTGTAACAGTAACAAATAACAATCAGGCAACTTTCGAAATACATAAAATACTGGCAACATCCCAAAATATAAGTATTGCAATAACAGGTAAAATATAACGTACCATATATCAGAACTTAGCTATAGTAGAAAAGAAAGTAATACTTCTTTTTAGGTGTGCAAAGATGGAAACTGAAATTGAAAATGCCTTTAGTAATGAGTAAATTTCTAAAAAGACGTTGCTCTGGTATACACAGCAATGTCTGCATTTAATTCATTAAAAAGTAATGCACGTCATATACGCATACAGCGTAGCAGAATACTGCATCACTAGGGTATGTATGCAGTCACATGGCTTATTGTCTGAGTGGTAGGGCATGCTGCCAAATCTCGCACGCAACCCATATCATATGTTCTCTCTGCTCTGGACCATCTCTAGGCCAACGGTCCTTCTGCTTAAATCAGTTACAATTATCTTGACATCTTCCATCTTCTGCGAGCAAGCTCATTCATAGCCCTACTAAACCGATGGATGTAGGCTTGCAAACAGTGAGGATGTAATAAGGAAGAGATAGTGGCCAGGCTAGTAACACCAACCTTCATGCACTTCTGTTTTACTTCCACTTCTACGCAGGTGAAGTCCTAATATCATGTGTAGGTCAAACGAGATGTGCAGGGAAGTGCACTTGCAGAATTTCGTATATACCCTATTCACTCCAAGTTTACCAACTGCAACAAGTGCAGCTGTTAATTTAAGTGCACTGTTATACTACAGGACCTGTAGGCATGGTGGGAAATTGCAATTCCAGTAGCAGTGTAAGCGATGCATCCATGTTTTAAAAATCACACAATTTTATGCCCCTTCAAGCATTTGACAGAAATAAGAGAGGAATATAAAGTTTTCACAGACATCTTTGTGGGGGGGAAGCAAATGGTTAAAAGGCCTTGCTGAGGGCTTGACTGCTATGCACTTGAAATTACAAATAGTTAATTTATGGAGCTTATAACATTCTAAAATGTGCACCTATATCTAAGTGTATGAGGGTTCCTGCATTCTGCCTACATCAGAATGTGGCCACAGTGGTCAGGAATCGAACCCACAACCTCCTGTTTGACAACACAATGTTGTAGATACGAGTGACTGCAGTGCTCAAGTAGCAAATGGTGAAGGGTAAATAATGCTATAAATGGAAAGCATAAGGAAGAATACCTGCTTTCACCTGATTAGTTGAGAACTGTGTCATCAACCATAGAGCATCCATATAGGTCATCAACCACATACCTTCATTTAGAAGTGCCATGCACAGTTACACTACTTCAAAATAAAGGAATAGACATGAAAAAAATAGAAATAAATTATTATCTGATGATAAGACTATGCATGGTGCTGTAATATGTGCAAACAACCAGGTGATAATTTTGAGCACACCCAATTTACTGAAGACAAACAGGTTACTAACAGTTAAAAACAACTGCCTATAATTTGTTACAAAGGGAGAACATAAATTGGTAGCAATGGTATGGTATAGCTAGCCAGTCAAATATACTGAATTTGATGTAATAGTTCTGCAGAAACCTGCAAGGTGGAGAGAAGTAATTAATAAAGGGAAAATGAGACATCCACCCAAACGTAGCTAAGTGCTACAAAGGAAACCTGTATAGGTTCCTTGAAAGAAAAGCCTCGCAGTTGAAGAAAAATTCGTCCTGGTCCGGGACTCGAACCCGCAAGGTTGTTGCGGGTTTCACAGGATGATTACGTCAAACTCTTGTCTTTGCTTCTGTGTTGTTGATAAATTCGGCTTCGCCTGCCATCTGCTAGCTGCCTGGTTAGCTCAGGTAGTATAGTGGCTGCCCCAGAAAGGCGGTGGTCCCAGGTTCGAGTCCCACGCCAGGATGAATTTTATTCAACTGCGAAGCTTTTCTTTTGAGGAACCTGTATGGGTTTCCTTCGTAGCACTTAGCTACATTTCGGTGGATGTCTCATTTTCCCTTTATTATTACACTGAATTTTATTGCAAGTACTTAAAAGATGGACAATAAACCACAAAACAAGTCAGAGGTTCTACTTTGGGTTGTTACCATGAGAACAATGTCATAAAATACAGAGAATCTACAATAACATGCACAAATGAGTCATCAAAACATAATGAATGGCAATGGTATGATTCTAAGACTACAGTCGAATCTTACGATATATGTAATCCCAGCTGAGCCAAATTGTAGGGCAGTATGAATTTTGAAGAAAAAGAAAATGTAATTCACCCAGGTTTTGGTTCGAGTGATTCAAAAGTGAATGAGTGCAGAGTGAGCCATGAGAGATGTGTGGCATGAAGCTTCAGAATAATTTTGGCCACATGAGATTCTTTAACGTGCACCCAAAGCACAGTACATGACCATTGTTTTCACGTTTCACCCTCATCGGAATGTGGCCACTGTGGCGGGGATCAAATGCGCAACCTTGTGTTCAGCAGCGCAGCACCATAATCATTTAGACACTGCGACGAGTCCTTTAGCGATTCTTAACTAGACCACCGTAATACATGCCACTTTGGTTTTAATGTGATTAGCATTCTTTGGAATCTTCACGCACTTTTCAGTATGTTGGTCCGTACTAAACCTCTTTTACGCCAAGCTGTGCCCACTGGGTATGTGCCTGAATAGACAGGGCCACTGACCCAGTCATCAAAGTCATGCTCCAGCAAATAAATGACGCCCTTTGGCAGCTGCTGCTTCGCTCAAATACACCTGTGGCAAGAGCGGCTGCTGAAGCATGCATGCCGTAGACGTTAAGGCTACTGTAGTGTAGCCAGGAGACTATATATATATATATATATATAGTATATATGGGTATCTAAATACGACCAAACTATTTCAGTCTTCTTTTAGTAGCGGATGCTTTCCAACTGACTGGAAGCGAGCAAAAGTTATACCGGTTCATAAAAGCGGAAATAATTCTGTTAGTAATTATCGCCCAATCTCACTCATTAGTACAGTTTCGAAGTTACTTGAACACATCATATCCAAACACCTGCTTGGCTATCTCGACCAGCATGATATCCTGTATTATCATCAGCATGGCTTTCGAAAGGGACTGTCCACGATTACCCAACTGATAGAAATAGTTCATGACCTCGCAGAAACAATAAATTCACGTGGTCAAATAGACCTTGATATTGCGAAAGCATTTGATAAAGTTTTGCACCAAAAATTGTTATATAAGATTAACGCGGTCTTTAAAAATCAAACACTCACACAATGGTTTTCTGCATATATATCCTCTCGTGAACAGTATGTAACTGTTAGAGGTTGTCAGTCCAACATTATTCCTGTTGCTTCTGGTGTACCGCAAGGTAGCGTCTTAGGCCCACTCCTATTTTTGATCTTTATTAATGATTTACAAAGTAACATTGATGCTCCATTAAGACTTTTTGCTGACGACTGTGTGATGTACAGTACCGTAAATACAGTTGATGATCAGATTAAATTAAATTTAAACCTGCAAAGAATAGTGAAATGGTGTAACGACTGGCAGATGGAGTTAAACTTTAAAAAGTCTGTGTTCATGTCATTAACTAGAAAGAAAAATGTTCTTCATTACAATTATCAAATCAATGGTAATATGCTTGAAAGAGTCGATCAGTATAAGCACCCAGGCATAACATTTACATCAGATCTACGATGGAATACCCACATTGAAATTGTCATTTCCAAAGCTTTTAAAAGACTATGGTACCTGCGATGCGCACTATGCACAGTGCTACTCCGGATGTAAAGTGCCTCGCTTACAAAACCCTAGTCAGACCGATAATCGAATATGCTAAAGTAATATCGGATCCTCACACAGCAACTAATTGTCACAAGCTTGATAGGATTCAGCGACTCGCTGTAAGGTTTATCTTTAATAAATACCGCCGGAACCATTCTTCAACAGATCTCTGCCAACAAGCCCAACTACCTATGCTAGAAACCAGAACCAGATATGAAAGACTAAAAACTCTTTACCTCATTATCAACAATTATCTTAAAATCAATAAATCAGTTTACTTTGAGATCAAGACTAATGAAACATCAAGGCATCGTCATAGTAAGTTTATCCCATTACCGACTATAAAAATAATTGTTTCAAGTTTAGTTATTTTCCCCGAACTTGTAGAGACTGGAACTCTCTTCCAGATTCTGCTGTTCGGTCGACATCATTAGGTGAATTTCTACGCCACTTAGATAATTTCATCTATGGCACTAGCACAGGGCGATGAGGTCAGATTGCTGCTGCATAAGATGGCTGTTCTGATTTCTGAGTGATGCATTTTTGTTTTGTTTAAGTGTGCATTTCACGAGATGATCTTTTTTCTTTAATGTATAACTATGGTTTTCAATATGTTCTGTACTACTTATTTTGCAGTTCGGTTTCGTTTTGCTTTTTCCACTCCTGTTACAGCCCCTGAATGAGGCTGACAGTATTAATAAATGAAATTAAATGAAAATATCCCATATAGTATATAGTGGGTATATATAGTATATAGGGTCATCAACAGCGAATCTGACCAACAAGCACTACAACATGATTTGGATTTGATTGCCACATGTTATGAAAAATAAAAAATGTCACTGAATGTGTAAAAGAGTGTCCACGTCAGCTTTATCAGGATGCGGTCATACGACAGCAATCATTGCACTATAAATAATCCTGCTCTTGAACAAGTGCCAAAATATAAATACTTAGGTGTATTTTTTTCTGCAGATCTAAGGTGGAACAGACATGCTATTCATGTTAGGAACAAGGCCGTCGGAGCATTAGGTTTCTTGAAATGTAACTTTAGTAGTTTGCCACAGAAACTTAGGGAGCAACTGTATTTCACACAAGTCCGCAGTACACTGGAGTATATGTGCGTTTCCTGGGATCCATATACTGCAGAACCTTTAGATAAACTAGAAAAAGTGCAGAACAGGGCAGTTCGGTTTGTCCTTGGCAATCATGACAGGACGCTTAGCATAACAGAAAGCAAAAAAGCATTAAATTGGCATCTTCTTGAACACCTCCATCGAAATCTCGGATTAAAATTTCTTCATAACATATACCACTCTAAGACGGGGATATAGCTAGGGAATTGTATTTTCAGCCACCCACATATGTTTCTAAAAGGCGAGATCACAAATTAAAAATAAGTGAGATTCCTTTTAAAAGCGACGCTTTCCACTAATCTTTCTTTGTTCATACTATAAGAGATTGGAATACTCTACCACCTGACACTGTCTGTATTTGTTCAGATGATGATTTCTTCCAAGCTTTATGAATGTAATTTTGAGTGGTTGTTTATATGAGTTGTACCCTCCCTGCTTGTAATGCCTGAATGGCAAAGCAGGTACCAAATAAATAAATAAATAAATAAATAAATAAATAAATAAATAAATAAATAAATAACCCTTCTCCATCAATAAAAATGCATATGCCGTGCAGCGTCCATGTGCATGTTGTACAGAAACAGTAGGCTGTGCAGCAGCTCTTGTCATCATCTTCGTCATACTACCATCATCTTCCTAACCTGTCCCTGTTGTTCCCACAAACGCCTTCCTCAACGTGGAGCTAGAGGCATGTCAGTGATGTCACTCAGGTTAGCCTCTCCACATTTAACTAAAGTTTCTCTCTCTCTCTCTCTCTCTCTTGGCCAATCCTCCAGTGTGGGCGTGTGCCACTGGGTAGGTGACCAATGGGTAGGTAGGGCAGAACATGACGCAAGAAGTTAGGAAGTCGTTATCGACAGCAGTTGAGTACAGAAAAAGAAGTGAACAGAATGGGAGAAGTGCGTACATTGATTGAGGAACATGGAGTTACAGAGAAGTAAAGATGTCAGTAACATAAAACTGAATAAGCTGGCTATGTAGAAGTGAAGAATTTGTCAACTACACTGCTTCAATGCTAATTGCATTAACAAATTAACACCTACATATTCATGATGAGATTGTGACATGGGTTCTGCGCAAATTTATTTTTCTTTTGCAATACATTTGAGCACATATTTGTAAATTCTACATGACAGTGTCCTGTGATAATAAGCAGCTGAATACAGCAATTGGCCATCATCATCATCATGTGCGTGTACTAGTGTCTTCAAACTATCATCACTTCAAATAAACACTTGGAGAGACTTAATTGCTCCACACCACTGCAAGAAATATATCTGCTTCCTGTCCATGCTGATAGATGGTTTTCAAGGTTATTTCCCAAGCAGATCTTGAATATGATAATAGGAAAATAATGCCTGCAGTACGAGAAGACTGCATATCAGCTCTTCCATCACAAAAGTGATAGCTCATGGTCTTTATCGTTCACTGTATTTGGCAATTGGTAGTTTTAAATGTAGATCATTTTAAAGCGCAGGACAGCATTAAAGAGACACTTGTAGAAAAGGCATACAGGAAAGGTTATAAGTCAAGACTCTCATCACCTTCTTTTTTCTTTTCATAGTGATATATGTCTACATGCATCTATATATATGTTTTAATATATGTGTAATGAATAAAATAACCAATGTTTCCACATTTGGCAATCGCTGCATGCTCATCTTATCTGCTTAGGCTGCTGATACGCAGCTTTCCTTTCATACATTGATTAAACTGTGCATGCATGTATTTGTTTAGATAACGAACAAGCAAAGCATCGCTCAACCAATGTTAATGTTGCACCATGTTCATTTCTGACTGTATGCGAACTAACGATTCGAACTATATATCACAGAAGGTGAGGCGACACACGCATTGTGCACGCGGTCACATTTCGCTGTACCTTCTTTTCCCATGAGATAATTTAATTACCTTGATGGTATCTAGAGGGTGCCCGGAGACCACCGTGCAGACTCCGCCGAAGCCACCGGAGATAAAGTCCTTGAACGGGCTGACTTTGTTTCTTGAACCCATGGTACTCGCGCGCCGATCGGTTCGGGTCTCTCGAGTTGTACACACACCCGTAAACCCAGTTAACACAGACTTCTATTCACCGAGTGGCCACGTTCGAGTGACAATCACGAAAAATCGCGTCAGAGGGGCCAATCTATAGCGCTGCTTAAACGCATGGATCAAGACGCGCGGCCATTGAATGAGTGCATGGCCGTTTCTTCTTCCTCTTCTCAGAGAGCGGTTGAAAAACGAAGCTGCGGGCGCCTTATCGAAGCTGTAACGTTGCAGACGAGATCGAGATAGCAAAAACGAGTGGCGTATGTCTTCCGGCTCATAACGGGACCAGCAATGACAGCGATAAGATGTGCAACCTCAACCGAAGTGTCTGCAGCGAACGCTTTCGCGTACTGTCGCGGATCGATTGATTCCCCCTTTCGACACTGCAGCGGATCGAGGCGCCGCGGTTTGTAGCAACAAGTGTTTCCTATGCACGTGCTTCGTATGCCGTCGCGCGCAGAAATTCTTAAGCGGTCACGTACCTGTACTCTGCCGCGCGTCAACCGGTACAGCGCCGCATCGCTTGCGACAACATCCTTTCAGACAAGCGCTGCATATCCGACAGCTTGACATCGGATGACACGTTCGTCTTTGACAGAAATATTAAAGCCACGCGTTGTAACGTCATAGCAGACGCCTCTGAGACGGCGTTTGGTTCTACTCACCTTAATTGTGTCCAGTGGGTGGCCGGCGAGTATGAGACAAACACCGCCGAAACCACCGGCGAAGAAATCTTTCACGGGGCTGACTTTCCTCTTGTCGGGCATCTTTTTTTCTAGACTTTCTTCCCTACGTTGTGAGCTAGACGCACGTTGACACAAGCTCTCCGATCGCACGCCCGAGACGATTTCTGTAACGCCCTCGCTGAGGAGATTCTTATAGATGTGATTGCGGAATATGATAAGTACGAAGCATTCACGATTTTACGAAGAGAGGAAAGTGGAAGTGGGCTGGGTCAGGTGGGTTGGTCCTTGCTCCCGTGCCGGCTGCAAAACGAAACCAAACGAAACTAGCAAATAAACATGTTTTTTGTCACACATGCATGTTTACGCTAAAAATACGAGATGTAAAAGCGCTTTACTTACATTTAAAATCTTATTGTAGTGGTTCTAACTATAGTGCGCTCGAAAACGCACAGAGTAGACCCGACAATGCGGCTAAGCGGCTTGGCCGTGTTTGCGCAGCGCCATGAACATGGCTTTCGTGCAGTGGCAAAGACCTCGGGAATAAGTTTTTATTATCTGTCGTTTAGTGTTGATTAGGTACCGCTAGCAGGGCGTGCACAGGCCGCTGAGAGACGAAAGATGCTGCCGTTTCTTCGAAGCACCGGAATCCTGGTATGTTCTTTTAACGAATTGCGTGAACTGATGGCGAAACCACCGTGGCTAGCAGACGCTTTTGAGCAACCCTCATACTTTACGCGAGTGTTTATCGCAGCGCGATGTTTGCGTTTTCGTTCTCGAAAAAAAAAAAACGAGTTAAGAATGAAGCAGTTTTATCGGGCATCGCGCGAGTCGTAAGTTTCATTTACCACGCTGCGCGTGTGTATCTTGCACTTTCAGAAACTTATACGAAGCGCATATTTGCGCGCGGAGCGATATAATTTAAGGTAGCTCCTGTAACGAAGTTTCTCTGCCTTGTGCGGTGACTTTTTCGCTCTTTCTGTCACTCAGGTGCCCATCATGGTGTCACGTGCGTGCGGGACTTCGGCAGTGCGACTACAGCATAAATATGCTCTGGCGCACGAGAAAGCCTTCATCAATGGTAGCTGGCGGCAGTCGAAAAGTGGCGCCACTTTCCCCGTGAGTATCGCATGTATATAGTTAATATACTCGAACCGCTGTTCGTGAACGCATATACGCGCGGGCGTAGCGATGTGATGTTTACAGACCGGTGCATCGACACTTTTCGCTGCGTGACGGTGACATACGTAAAGACGTGTATATATATACATATGTAGACCCGCGGCTGTATATATCTATCAAAAGCTCCCAGTTATAGGTTACAGCGTGCGCGAACGCGTTGGCTTTCACACGGGTGGTGGGCGTCCTGAAGTAATTTTGACACTCGAATTTGCTGTGGATGGTGGTGAATTTATATTGCCCCCAAAGAAAGCTGCCTGCAGACAATGGGCACAATTAAAAATAGAAACGGACAACAGCGATGACGACTGTCAGCTGAAAGGTTGCACAGTGGCGGAGAAGAAGGTAAACGCAAAACTTATCGGTGCATATGCTCAGAAGGGGCAGTGCCACCCGTCAAATGAATTTACGCACAAGCTCAGCTAGGATATCGAGGCACATAGAGATATGTTTTTCTATGGAGGCAGTGCTAACCGTCAATCGGGAACACGTGTGGGCCTACACAAAAGATAACTGTTTCATGGCATTTCATCTTTAAGTAAGATAATCGAAGGCTGGCCAGCGGCGTACGCCCTTTCACGTACCATTATATACATACCAATTGCCTCGACCATAAGACGCGTTTCCCTCTACTTCTGTAGTGACTTCATGCCTATACCTTTTTCTATTATGAATCCCTACCAACTAACTCAGCTTTCTGTCCCCATGTTCCCTTTTCTAAATTCTCTTAGAATCGAAAACAAGCACTAGCTGCTACAGCATACGAAGTCAACATGTGTTTGTGCATGCGATAGCCTGTGAACTTTTGACCAATACTGTAGATTGATATATCGTGGCTGCTGTATGTGCACTGTATATGCGAGTTCATGTGGAAACCAATGCAAATTTCTGCGAGGCATTTAATTGACATGTCCGCAATCTTCAATATATTCGCTTCATATTGGTAGCAGTCACTAAACTTGTAGATGGTGTAGAAATGCAAGGAACTGAACTATCGGACGGTTTCAATCTTTTTTTTTCTGTAGTGCATCCTTCATCAAACTGCCGAGACTTATCGTACCAGAAGTTTTGCAACAACTACACTATTTTTCTAGATTCACTATCAGAAAAGGGAGGTTCTTGTCACTTACACCACTCTAAAAAATAGCAAAGCTCTGGATGCATCTGGTGTACAGATTAAACTAGTAAAATTCATCATCCATGACCTTTTTCTTATTGATTAATGCATATATTCAATTAATATTTATCAAAATTGGTATTCCCACACAATATTGAGCATGTGAAGGTAACAGTAATATTTAAAAGAGGAGATAGAAATAAACTATCAAACTACTGCCCTATATCTATTTTGCCTGCTTTTTCAAAAAGCTGCAGAAGCAAATTAAGAATTTTCTATTCTTTAGTGCGTTTTTTCAAATTTTTCTGAATGTGGACTCTGTGCAAAAACTCACTACAGGAACATCAAATGTGATAACATCAACTATTTCATGTCCAGCAGACTTGAAAAGCACCTATCTAGCCACTTGAAAATAATGCCTAGTGCGAAACATTGTGAAAAACAGTGAAAGAAATGAACCCGCAACCTGCAATGACATACTGACACCGAGCATACACCGTGTACATTTCCACTCGTTTTACTAAAACATATGCACTTTTTATTCAAACTTGCAGCACTATTTCAATCAGAAGTGTTTCAGTATGTGTGCAGCATATTTTAAATATCATTACTTTCATCAATGATATTGCTGTTGATTACTAACTTGGTGTACACAATTGTGTACACAGTGCCTTGAAGGGTTTATATTTCATGCTTTATTGACCGCCCTCAGTATTATTAGTATGGCACAATATTGTTTCAGAAGAAGCAAGTCTACCAACCTAGCGCTTCCTAGCTCAAAAAGATTCTGTTTCACACAACTTCGAAAACAAGAACTTAGTCTTGGTTATTTTTAGATTTTACCATAGCTTGTGATCGCAGTAACCATGAAGTCCTACTTAAATATCTCCACTGTTACAGTGTTTGTGGTGCATCCTGCTCATCGGTATCATCGTACTTACAAAACATTCTCTATTCATTCTCTATTCATCTGCAGTAAAACTGCTTACTTCCAGTGCTCAGCAAGGAAGCATTTTGAGCCTGCCTCACCCCCCTTTTTTTTATTCCGTACATTAATAAAATCATCCACATTGACAACTCCACACATTACTTAATTATTTACACAGACAGCACAAGTTTGTTCGCTTCCGGCCAGTCTGCCATCAATATGTATCACCAAACAAATAACATGCTTGAAGACTGGTCCATTATAAACAATTTGAAACAGAATGTTAACAAGACCAGAGTAATAATGTTTCTTCATAGAAACAAAGACTTTCAGTACAGTAACACAAGACCCCTCTTCTGACAATACAGAAATCAAAGTTGTTCAATCCTTTAAAATTTTAAGTGTATACTATTCTGAAACCCTCATATGGGCGGACACATTGATTATCTAACTTTTGATCTCTTACATATATATTCTTGTGATTCTGTTTGAGTCATTGCTCCAATTTTATTATTTCTTTTTGCACTGCTTTATTAGAATGCGTATTCCATCCTATGCTGGAATATTGTCCCACATCACATTTATTTCCATACTTCCTGTTTTATTCTCTTTGCCTTCGTCTGACTGAACATTGAACCGGCTGTACGTTTTCTAAGTTAAGGTAATCTGTATAAGCGCTACCATTATGTGATAATGTACAATGCTGCTTTCTTTTTAATCTATTTTAAGATGCAAATGTCTGTACATAAGTTTTTATGCACTTATATATGTACGCGTGCATGTATGGCCATATATCTTGCGTTTTTGTTGGCTATTATATAGATGCCTGTCTGAAGCATGTTTTGATGTTAAGCTGTCCATCTGCCAAAGAAGGGGGCAGCCGCCTCCGACAAGCTGCTTAGTCCAGTAGCCTTTATGCGGCTGCACCCTCGTTGCTATCATGGAAAAACAAATTGAATGAAATTGAATTGAATCTTATAGATGTATATATGCTACCTGAGGACATAAAAGTAATTGCTTTAATTTATTTCAGGTGTTCAATCCTGCAAATGGGGAAGTAATTTGCAATGTCACTGACTGCTCCTTAGAGGATGTTGAAGAAGCAGTCCAGGCAGCCGTTATTGCCTTCAAGTCATTCAAGGAGACTACAGCAAAGGTGCACTTATTTACATTATTTGCGAAATGTTCAGCCAAATATGTACAGTTTGCATATTCTCCAAAGCACAGTTAATTCTCTCCTGTTTGCTTCCAGCAACCAGGCCATTATACATTCTGATACACCCTTTTCATAACATTACTGCATATATACAGGGTCCTTTGTTATGTTTTTTTTTATTCCTTTGTTTAGTGGGCAATTCGATGTTATTTAAATACCAAAGAGAAATCTAGCTGTGGTTTTGCTGTGTGGCAGTTAAAATAAATTTCAAAATTTTCCTGGTAGCTTTCACAAATTATTAACACAGGCTTCTAGCTTTTTAGCTTTTGAACACTAACATTTTGTTTAAAAAGGCAATCATTCACAGGAACATATGATGACAAAGAGAGCTGCTCACAAGTCATGAGGAACTATATAATCTATACAAATTCTTGTTGACAGGTATTATTTACACCTTTTAAAGGAACCACAAAAGAAAAACAACAGATAGACACATGCTTGGCAATCCCTTGTTTACTTTGCTCGCTGCCTAATTACTTTAACAAAGGAAAAGAAAAGCACAGATAGTAGTGTACACAGGCATGCTTCTCAAGAGGTGTGATGCTTTTCCTTGTCTAAACCTTGTCGACAAGCATTATCGTTTGCAATTTGAGCAGTTTTCTGTTCATCTTACACTTGTCTCGAGCTTTTGAATATACCTTTTTTGGGAAAACGTCCTCTAAACGTTGCAGCTACCATTTGCAATGCTCGAGCAATGTCAGTGCTGAATTCACCTACTAGTGTGTTACCACTATGACATGTATGCGAAGTGCGGGGAATGTGATGTATTGCACTGTGATTTCATTCATGCAAATGTGGCTGCTAAAAGAGCAACAAGCTTTCATTCGCTCAAGACCAACAGGTGGTGATTATATTTTATATATGTTTGTTCTTTCTTGAGTGCTAAGTGAAAATAAAGCACATATAATTTTTACATATTTATAAATAATGCTAATAATATATATTCACCACTTCACACATGCCAGGCAAGCAATGCTCTTCGTTTTGTAACACCTGCTCTTACCCTTTACAAAAAGGTGGAACTTTCAGGAGAAACTGGGTTCAACCCGATTTTCATAAAGCTTGTTTGGGGTGCAAAAATGTAAAATTAACGGGTTTTACCTGAAAACAAAGGACCTTTCATATATATGTAGCACAACCGTGAAATTTAGTTGCTCTATGGCACAGGATTGGTTTCTGTGAGGTGTGCATATCATATATGTAGCTACATGTGTAGCAAGAAGAAGCCAGAAATATGGAACACAAATGGTTGTTCATGGCTGTCAGATGTTGGCCGCGTAGCTGCTGACTGTGGGCTGTGAATGGATGATTGTCAGAGAATGTTTTTATGGTACCCCAAGGCCACCCCTTCAACAAAATAAAAGCATTTTTACTACTATACTACTATAACTTGCCCTCAAATGTTGCGTAATTTCTTTGGCTCCATATTCTGTGACTTGGTATGGTGATGGTTTATATGGAGATCAAGTCGGTGGCAATTTGGGTGAGTTGGTTATGTATTGCGAAATGTTTTTTTGTGTTAACAGACGTGGACTTAAAAATGGGGTAGAGGACACATGAAGTGCCTCATGTGTCCTCTACTATGCCATGTCTATGCCGTACTATGCCGTGTACTATGTCCATGTCTGCTAGCACAAAAAATCCTTTCGCAAGGTTTATACAGATAATTTTAAGTGGAGTAGATCACATTAATGCGAAGCCACATGTGCCCCGATTATTGCTTTGTTTTTAGTGCATGCGCATAGTAAACAGTACACCTGCTTATAGGAAGATGCACTTGGGATGCTAATGCTGGGCAAACATACAGCCTGTTTATAAATGAACACATGCACACCTGCTTACAAAGGGGTTTATAAGACCAGAGCGGCAACAGAAGATAGTTTATTGTAACTTTCACGTTTGAAGACGGTGCACATTTCTGCAGGCTAAGAGAAATTTGTGGCTAGAGGGAACACAGTTTAAGCATTGCACAAGTTATTCACTTATCTTTATCCTGCATGATATGTGTTCTTAACACCCGCCGTGGTTGCTCAGTGGCTATGGTGTTGGGCTGCTGAGCACGAGGTCGCGGGATCGAATCCCGGCCACGGCGGCCGCATTTCGATGGGGGCGAAATGCGAAAACACCCGTGTACTTAGATTTAGGTGCACGTTAAAGATCCCCAGGTGGTCGAAATTTTCGAAGTCCTCCACTACGGCATGCCTCATAATCAGAAAGTGGTTTTGGCACGTTAAACCCCATAATTAAATTAATATGTGTTCTTAAAGCTTGATAATTTATTGACTGTCTATTACAGACAATCTACTATACTCACCACAGCTACAGTTGGTGCAGTCACATGTCAGAAGCCTCTACCTGCCTGGCCACCCCTGTTCTATAGCATGAAGGCTACATCCTATACGGTCCATTCTTGGGCAGCGCACGAACAAATGAAACACGAGAAAGAATGTTGGACAAGGATGATCCTGTATGATGATCCTATATGGCCTCCATGTTAAAAAAGAATTGAACATTCTTAATCCGTTCTACAGCAGTATGTTTTTCATCGTTCTGAAGATACAAAAGTGCGGCGAGACTAAGTATTCAATGGACCTAATTTATTGGGGCAGAAATGGAGTAGAAACCAGCCAGTGGTATAGTTGGGATAGTCGCATATACCTGGCACAACTTCTTTATGCAATGCTCAGTATATGAGGACACTGCTTCTGGCTTGTGTAGTGTCTCTCTCTCTTTTTTTTGCCTGATCAGTCACCCACTCATTCCATGGATTGCTGGTGTTTAGGTCTTCCTCTGTTTTGCCTCTGTTTATTCTTTATCCAACCTTGTCTGCTCTTGCCACTGTAGTCACTTGCCTTTGTTCTTTGCTGCCAATGTACTCGCCACCTTTTCACATTACGTAGTGAAAACATCACAGCTGTTGCCTCTTGAAACCATTATGCAACATGTTGCCTGTTCCTGAGTTGTAGCAATGCATTTAAATCTAAAATATAATGGCGCTAACCTTTGTCCTCTTGCTTTGATCTCGTATTCTTTTACAGGAGCGGTCAGCAATGCTACTTAGGTTGTACGAGTTGCAAAACAAGCACGCCGAAGACCTTGCCAAGCTCATGACTGCTGAAAATGTATGATGCAGACCTTAAAACTTTGTTTTGACATCTTTCCTGTCCCTAGTTTATTAATGGTTGTGGCAATCAGCTGACGGGCACAAGGTTGTGAGTTCAACTCCTTGCCGTAGCAGCTATACATAATATGGATAAGGGCAGCATGCAAAAATTTCTGTGTGCTGGCATTTAGGTGCTTTTGAGCAACCTTGAAGAACCTCGCGTTCTTTGACGTTCGGAGCCCCACCCCCCGCTTTTTTTTTTTTTCGCCCTCACAGCTCAGGTGTCGCCCAGTTGCAACACCACGGCAGTATTTATTACAGGAACTACAGAAAGGGAATTAGAACAGCAAGGAAATAAGTGTTATCAAATTTTGGACAATGGGAAAAAGTAAACTGCATATAAATTACAAGACAAAGGTTGTGGTGTACATGTGGAAGAGGAAAAATGCTGAAAGTTTCACCTAACATACACCTATTAAATGAATATTTAGAGAGTGTTGGTTCGGTTTTAACACTTAGAGTGACTTTTTTCTAGTAATTTGTGTTGGAACGATCATGTCGAATATCTGTGTAAAAGGCATCTTCTGATGTTGGTATTATTGCACGAATGTGATATTTTTTTCCTACTAAAATCAGTTATTCTGTACAACATGTTGGTGTTCTCACTGTTTCAATACTGTAGCCTTGTTTAGTGCACCATGGGTATTACAAACCTGTCTATGTTGCATTTGCTTCAAAAAGGAGCAGTTCGCTACCCGCCGTGGTTGCTCAGTGGCTATGGTGTTAGGCTGCTGAGCACGAGGTCGCGGGATCAAATCCCGGCCACGGCGGCCGCATTTCGATGGGGGCGAAATGCAAAAACAGCCGTGTACTTAGATTTCGGTGCACGTTAAAGAACCCCAGGGGGTCTAAATTTCCGGAGTCCTCCACTACGGCGTGCCTCATAATCAGAAAGTGGTTTTGGCATGTAAAATCCCATAATAAAAAAAAAATGCAGTTTGCTGTATAGCAAATGTACCTTTTTTTCTGGCCAACAAAAGGTATATTTTTGAGATTTGATATTATTCCTCCTCTTGCATTGTACAACTATAGATTAATATAGAGATATAAATCCTTTCTGAAGTGTAACCATTCAGTTGCTATTTCGCTGGCATAAATAAAAGAAAATACCAGTATCCTGGAAAAAATACACAAAAAAATGGCATGTTTCCATCCCTCTAGACATATTACAGCAAGGAATCCTTGACTTGCATGCTGCCTTCTCTCCTTAATGTATTTGTCAAAAATGACTTTGATCTTTTGTGTAGCATAATTTACTAATAAAAAGTATAATTTGCTAACACATCTTTACTTAAGGAGAGCAGTACAAAATTGGGTTACAGTTGGTTTGTGTGTAGGCAGGACAAGAAGGAAAGATGAAACATGTGTGTTTACCATCAATCAATGGTTTTATTCAAAGTGGTACAAAATATATAGCATTGAGTTATCAGGGAAGAACATGGCATGAGAAAAAAGGAAAGGATGCATGGAGGCAATCGATGGAGAAAAAGCACAGCGTTACTTCGCAGGAATTATCACTACAGATGCCCGGCCAGCTGGCGTAGAAAAGGGCAGTTACAAAAGTGTAGTCATTCGTCTACGAATGCACAAGCAAAAGGACCACACTATGAGACACTAGGAATCAACAGAAAAAAAAGAGCTTTGTAAAAAGTGTCAAAATAACATAGTAAAACATCAGCAATATCAAAAAAGAATAACCTTCATAAATGCGACAGTTGAAAACATAATATACAATAAAAAAAAAAAGAATTGGGACAACGCATACATGTCAAAGGCAACTATTGTATGATAGATTAGACATTTCTAGAAGAGCGTCGTTTACATTCTACTCTGCTCAAATTTCACATGCTCAGGTGGCTGCAGAGAGCTGTATTGATTTTGCTTTTATAACGTGCCCGTCTCACCGAAATGCCGGCGACACTCAGTCAGCTTGGCTGTAGAATGACAAAGGAACCAAGTATAGATGCACCCTCAAGCACCACTCAATTGCCTTGGTCACAGAGCATGAGAAGCCTTCTAAATTCCACTGTCAGTATGAGCATTGTGTGCATGAGCACTAGCACTCCCACTGAGTGGCTGTAGGCAAATAGTTAGGATACATTGATCTGAGTAATCACATTAGGTTACACCAGCCTGAGTAATATGAGGTCTGAGTGGAGCAGACCAAAAATGCTCTGCTAAAAATGACTTTTTAATATCTTTGTCAAAGGGACTTATGGGTGTTCAACTTATTGGTGTTCCACCCCCTTTAATGTCTCCCCTACGTGCTGCAGGGCAAACCAATGGTGGAATCACGCTCAGAGATTGTTTACGGGGCCTCCTTTCTCGAGTGGTTCGCTGCAGAAGCCCGGCGCATGTACGGCGATTACGTGCCCGCTCCTGTGAAAGGAAGGGAAATGGTCTTCATCAAGCAGCCAGTGGGCGTCACAGGCATCATCACACCGGTCTGTCTGGCTTTGCATATTTCCCATGCTCATAGTTTCCTGAGCGTACTATCATTTTTGCTTTTATTTTCTTTTTGTTTTGTGCTTTTTCATGTGTCATAGTCAAGACTTCTGGGCAGGGATAATATAAAACATTTCCACTCTGTTTTTATTCCGAATCCGCCATTGACCCTTCGTGGCAGGTTGGAATGGCTTGGGTCCAGCCTATATGAACGGGTGCCACGTTTGTATGTATGGGCGGGCGCAAGCAATTTTGACATATTACGGAAGGCTAATGGCACGTTATTTAATTAATTTATTTATTTTCAATACTGCCACTCTCAGTTGAGAGCATAGCAGGTGGGCATTACAAAGACAATCATGTTTGAAAAGAAAAAGAAAGAAACAAAATGAAGAAAAAAAAAAAAGAATCAAAAGCAATAAATGTGGTCTAAGCAGTTTTTCAAGCAAAAACATCAATATTATAATAAAGTTTAACAGTGCACAATCAAGCACATTGCGAAAAAAAAATTCAAAATATTATTCGAGAAAAGAAAGAGAAGAAAGCATTTAAAGCAAAGATCACCCACAAATTCAAATTAACATTTCGAAAACATGCATGCTGCGCACACGAAATGAAGCACAACCACCATACCAACCATGACTGGTATGAGGAAAATTGCATCACAGAATAGTATTTAACTGAGCTAGTTAGTTCATAGCTAAGACGAGTTTCAACAGTGGAGCTGAAAAAAAAAAAAAAAGACTAAGGACGACAGACAAGGACATCATTGTACTAACAACTGAATTTATCTTCACGCTTGCGGCTACATGTATAGTAGTGCATGCCCGAAAACAAAAAGACACTCTTCCATAGCGTCCCTCGTCATATCGGCCATGTAAAGAGAGATGATACGTGATTACATGTCATCTGGCTGGCAAGGTGTGTTTTTCTTTAGTCCTCAAAAATACTTGGCATGTTTGCTGGAAGTATGAGCCCTGTTTCAAGGTAGGTCTGCTCCCTTATGCCTCCATCCAATCAGGAACCACGAAGTGAGCTGTTGCTTTTGTGGTTTTAATGTTCATTAAAAGAAGATCATGCCACCATGAGATGCTAGACACTCTTAAGAAACGAGCTGCAAGGCTGAGCGATGCGAGCTGCCCCCAAGAGAATTTAGTTGCCATCTTTGAGATCATGCTTCAGAAGTTGAAACGCAAGAACCCTATCAAGACTGTTGACAGATGAAGACCATGCAAGGAGGCTGCCTGCCATCTTTCCATATTTTCGCGGCGTGAGTAACGGTCTTAAAAAGATCTCTAACAGACAGGGCTTGAAAATTGTATTTTCAGCTCCAGACAAGACATTGACCTTGTGCAGAGGTGTGAATCCTGACAGGGAACAAGAAATATGCAAAAATAACCACAGAAGAAGATGCGCACAGTTTCAGCAAGCTGTCGTATATCGTATCCCCGTATCATCCAGCCTTGCCTATGTCAGGCAAACAGGAAGATACCTTGATAAGTGGACCAGAGAGCATGCAGATTCACTCAAGACAACACCAGATACCTGGCAGCCCATGGCAGGGAATGTGCATGCCAAGCCCATTTTAATCAAGATAGCGTAAAAAAAAAAAGCAGAAACAAGCAAAAAAAGAAAGAGGGTAATCCTGGAAGCCATTGAGATATCTAAGGAGAGGAGCATGTGCTTAAGCATACCCTCAGTATTTTTGATGACTAAAGAAAGAACATATGTTGCCGGCAGGTGACATGCGATCATGTGACGTACCATCTCTCTTTATGTGGCCGATACGAGGCGTGGAATCTATATATCCGTCTTTTCATTTTTGTGCATGCGCGACTATATATGCAGCCACAAGCATGAAAATAAATTCAGTTGTTGGTACAGTGATGTCCTTGTCTGTCTTCCTTTGTCCTTTTAGTTCAGCTGTTCAAACTCGTCTTAGCATTTGGATGACGTTCCTGAAATGATAACGGTACGACGACCGCGTGATGAGATTCAGATGATGAAGCTGGAATGACGATGATGGCACAACCACTGTGGCTTAGCAATCATGAGTGCATACCTAGTGGCCCAAGCTAGTAGAAAACTTTGGTCACTTGGTCGGCGTAAGAGGCTAGTGGATAGATGAAGTCAAAGCACCTGAAGTAGGTAAAAGGTGCTAACCACATAAAAAAGTGTCGCAGCATGTCCCCTCTGTGAGTCTGCGCATGCAGAGTGCGGTGTTTTTGAATATTGTTGTAAAAAGCTTTAAAGTCACAGGCATATGGATGGCACGGGGGACGACTGTATCCATGAATGTGCTTCTGAACTGAGCCTGAGCAGCGCTGATAGTGACAGTGGTGACGACTAAAGGGACACCAGGCACATGATGTGCTTGTCTGAACAAATAAATGCACTATAAAAGCAATAACGTTCACTCTTTTATTACAAAGGGATCACGAGGATTGTGCATGGCTCAAAAAAATGAACCGAAATAGTCTGCCCCTGTATGAAAATCGCATCTTGTCATGATAGCAAAAAAAAAAAAAAAAAAAAAAAGTGGGGTCCTTGCACGAGTGTATACGGTATACATGCCAGGAGAGGACATAATAAGTGGTGATGAATGTAAGACATAGGAGTTTCATTTCCTTGTGGGAGGCATTCGCTGCTGCGTTCTTGACCTGTCATTATATACTATACGAGAAGAAATGGGGTTAACCGAGGGGCCCGATTTTCATTAGTCATATCGTAAGAAGCCAACAAACACTGACACCAAGGACAACATAGGGGAAATTACTTGTGCTTAATAAATGAAATGAAGAAACGATAAATTAATGGAAATCAAAGTGGATGAAAAAACAACTTGCCGCAGGTGGGGAACGATCCCACAACCTTCGTATTTCGCGTGCGGTGTTCTACCAATTAATCTACCACGGCGCCGTTTCCCCGTCCACTTCCTTAAGTACTTATGTTTCCTTGTAGAACCCTGGGAGTGTTAGCCAGCGCCACCACTCACAGGCCTTGGCGGCGGACATGGAACATCCTTTCTGCCGCAGGCATCACGAGAATGTGATCTTTTTGGGTGACGGCAACCGGTCAATAAACCCACACATGCTACCTGAAGGCATCAATGTTGCTGGATTCGAGACCACTATATACTATAGTGGTTTAGTGGCTTGTCTTCCATCAAGCGCATGTTAATATTTTGGTTCTATTGCTGGCGCAAAATGTGAGGGTGAATCAGAAAGCCTTTGCTAGTTATTAGCCAAAATAAGGTACATACAGGTGATTACAAATATACATACTATTCTATGTACCTTACACTATTTTTCAACATAGTCCCCACACCGGTTCAGACATTTGTCCCATTGCAGCACTAAATTTGGTATGCCCCTGTCGTCAGTCAGCGATGCACGCAGCCTCCTCCCCGAACGCTCATTGTCATGCAAGTCTTCACAGCCTTTTGCAAACTCACAACACCATCGCCTCAAACTTTTCAAAGCGAGACACCTTTTAACCCATATATGGGCTGCATTTCCCTGTGGATTTCGATGGGAATTCGTCCCTTGCTCTATAGAAAACGAATCACACGTTGTTGCTCGTACGCCGTGGACATACGAAGCACAGCCATCATCTTCAAGAACTGATAGCAACGACATGGAGCTACCGGCAGATAAGGGTGGGCCGGTCCAAGAAAGGTCCACCGCTGGGAGTGGATATATTGACTTTGCATTTACAGCCATAATTTGTCTAAAAAATATAGGGCAAGGACTTTCTGATTTGCCCTCATATAAGATGGCATTCAGCAGGACATTATTGAAAGCAGCAAGGTCTTTCTCATTGATATTTTCATTTATCTTGGTAGTTTCTTTGTGTGGCTCATTAAAAGCTGTCAAGAAGCTCAATTCGTGTGTTATGGATTTGGTTTTTGCAAACTCGTATCGTCTAATGGATGGTCTGGGCATAGACTTTTTTGTATGTAGTTTTTCTCTTCACTGTATAATTGTGTCATTGAATGACATAGATGTTATGCCAAGTCAAGTTTTGACAGTAGGATATACAATCAGGCACTATACTCTATCTTGTAAGTTTCAAAGATGAGACTGACAATTTACAGCACTGTCCTGCATCATCTAGTCATTCACTGATGAATTTTCTTGCAGGCCTCCTGTCAGTTGGCTCTTTTCTGGTTCTTCCGTAAGACCCAACACTTGTGACTAAAAGCTTTTCTAAAACACATTCATTTTGTGCACAATTAAGCACCTGTATTCCTACAGTCAAAGATAAGTTTTCTTGACAGAAATAGTTTTAAAAACTAATATTTTCTGTTTCCTAGTATGGCATTAATGCAAGCACTAAAGACAAATACAAAGTCAAGATTAAAGGGAAAAATGTAAAGCATTCTGAGTTGCCCAAACCATCATTTTTACTGAGAGCAAAGCTCTTATAAGTGAGAAAATTCCATAGACTGGATTGGTAGTGTCACTGCAAAAATGTATTATCAGCACCCGCAACATAACATGTCACTTTTATACTTGGTAGGTTGTAGTCAAACACTGATGATTAAAAGGTAATTGGTGTATAAAAGTTGAACGTTATGCAAAGCGCAGTTCAGTTAACTGGGAACTCAGTTGAACTCAGTTGGATTTCCCAATGAAAGAACTTGTTGATGTGCTACCATATTGGTAAAATATCAGGTGCAAACGCACGCACACACATCTGTCAGTGCTGTTTGTGGGATTGTAGTGCACTATCTGAGTAGACCTCTTGCTCAAAGTAGGCAGTAGTGGCCCCACAGATTAAGGCCTCCGAGATCGCCAGCATGGCCAGTGTAAGATACCCGAATCATCAGGGGCTGTTAAATTCTTTCTATTTTTTTAAAGGATTTGCTGCAAAGCTTACGGGAAACAAAAGAATGGCCATTTGAACTACTGAAGGATACTGTGGCTCATTCAGTCACCATTTTCTCTCATTCTGTGGCATCTCTTGGCATAAAATAAGCAGTGCGAGGTTCCTAGAAAGGCCGTCTCGAGTGACTCACTGTTTGTCTTTTCAAAAGTGAGAGGTGTGTCTAAAAAAAAAGAAAAATTTTTGCCACAGTGGAACTTCCCCAATGCTATGATCACCCGGAAGATTGGTGCTGCCCTGGCAGCGGGCTGCACCTGCATCATCAAGCCCGCACCGGAGACCCCGCTCTCAGCGCTAGCCCTGGCCCAGCTGGCCCACGAAGCCGGCTTCCCGCCAGGGACGGTGAATGTATTGCCCAGCTCAGAGAAGAACACGCCCGGCGTCGGCCAGGCCCTGTGCGAGCACCACCAGATCCACGCCCTCTCCTTCACCGGATCCTCGGCTATTGGCAAGGTGAAGCAAGCATTGGTGTCAGTGACACATTCGCAGTGGCTGATTGGTTTCCTGTGATGGCGTAATTATGTTGCACTAAGTCAAAACATAGAATGGGGTGCCAAAAAGACATAAGGCATAGAATAAATGCTTAAGCTATCACGTGAGCCAACCTTTTGGGCTACAGTCAAACCTAGTCATAACGAATTTGTGTCCAACACAAAAATGTCTTTGTTATATACGATATTCCTTGTAAGCCCAGTCTCAGTGGGAAAGCAAGCTGTTCATCTTGGGTTTGCCATTCAGTGCAGTGCATTTTCTTGATCTTGATATACAGTAATTGCTGGAAACTGTATGCATGTTGTGGAAAGAACACGCCCACTGTTATTGCTGCTGCTTGTTCTAGTAACAGAACAACAACTTGCTTTCCAACTGAGACCTTTTGATGGCACTGCTTATTGCATGTGCATGGAAGCACAGACACAGGGAATTTTTTTCATATTTTGCGGGCTTTCTCTATTTGCTAGGAAAAGTAAACACACTATGTAAATTTTGCTGCAAACGCTTCATTTTTACGTTTCTTAGAATATTCTACAACCCTTTAATTCACATCTTGACAATTAGAGCAACAACTAAATAGTTACGTATCTTGTTGCTTTTATTCACTAATTGAATGTCAGGGATTAAAAAAATTGCTGGTGGTTTCTCAACAAGACTCGAAATAACATATACTTGGGATTATTTGTGTAGAATAATCCGTGTGTTTCTAAAGCTCACTGCATGACAGCTGGGATGTCTGGTTTAGTCAATGAAAATGCAAATTTTTTTTTCTGCAGCTCCTGCTTGCACAATGTGCTGACAGCGTGAAGAAAGTGTCGCTGGAACTCGGAGGGAATGCCCCCTTCATCGTCTTTGACTCTGCCAACCTGGGGAAAGCTGTCAACGGAGCCCTGGCTTGCAAGTTCAGAAACACCGGCCAGGTCGGCTATTGTTCTCTCAACAGTTGGAGTACCAGAAATTTAGACTCCGAAGCGTATTGTTACGGTGCAAGTGCAGGGTCAAGTGAAGACTGCAAACTGAGACCTCCTTGACAATTGTTTTTATTTCCTCACAAGAAGAGCCACCGAATGTGCCGAAACTGCCTTGTCGTGTGTCGCTGCAAACAGCGAAAAAGTGCGACATGGCACTCTTTCTCTGTTTCACTGTAACAACGTAGATACAGATTGATGCAGCAACGTGCCAAAATATCACATCTCAGAATTTTATCATAAAACTGAAGTGTCACTTAGGAATGCATACATTAGTGACAATTCGATTTTGTCCTATGGTAGTACTTTGATATGATTAACATAATGTGGACTAATTTGGATTATGTATGTATCAATAATTTTATATGGCTGTATGTTGTTATAGCAAAACCTTGGAAAAAGTGGAAATGAAAATGGGTCTTATTGCATGGTCTTATTGCGTGGTCTTGTTGCCTGGCAGTCGTTACACATGCGATGTTTGTTTCCTTGTTTTTATATATAATGATCCAGCAAGGCCATCTTGGCTGTGCATGACAAAAATCATTAATTTGTTATATAAAAAAAAGAATGAGACATCCAAACACAGTAATAAAGCACAGTTCTCAAGTATAGTCGCCACCAGGTTAATCAGAATTAAGTTACCGTGCACTTATTGCAAGTACAAAAAAAAAAATTATGTGGCAGTTATTCCATTCAAGCATCAATTAACTCTGCTCATAGATCTTTTTTTTTACCACACTCGATATACCTTCACCATCATTAAAAGCAGGCAACAGGATATGAACAGAGCTAGACCTTGAATTTATCAAAGACATTCATTACGTACATAATGTTAACTCTGTGCCACAAACTAGAAGAATAGTGGAGCTATGGAAAAAGTTCACTTGTGTTTCACATGAAATGCTCTTGGAAAAAAAATAAAAAGCATTCTATAGGCCTTTGCGGGGCCTTCCTGGCATAATTAATAAATGAGAAAAATGACAAAAGCATAGAAACTTGTAGGTGACTGCACGCTGGCACTGTCAGCAGCCACACAAGCGTTTGTGTTTATAGGCGTTTGTTTTCCCGCACCGAAAGTGTTTTCAAATGCATGCAATATGTTTTAAAGAGGCCTGCCTGTTCACTATGCGGTGCTCTTGTGACCACCTGATCCAAAGATTATTATCGTACACATAACAGAAAAGCTATAACTGCACTTAAACGACTGGCTGCTATTTCTTTAGACTTTCTGAAATTTCCACAATTGGTCTTGTATATTGGTATCCAGGGATGAAGACCATGACCGTTGGCTAGATTTCTTTAGATCTCACCATAAACGAAGATATCTCATGGCTGTTAAAGTGGTGGCATCATATGGTGGTGAAGACGATTACCACTGGGCCAAATATTGTTGTGGCCTCCAAGATTGGGTGGAACGTTGGACTTGTCTTGGAGGCTATGCCAATATTAAAGCCGAGCGTAATAATAGAGGGAACATGGCAGGTGTTGTTTTGAGTCGGTGCTACAACGCAGTTTCAAGTGAGCCAGGAATGTCGAAAAGTAATGGGAACACTGCAAGGGCCTGACGAGCAAAGCATTTGATTGCCAATATAACTTCGTGCAAACGAGGTGCATTCAAGATTTTTTTTTTTGTTTGGAGAACATTTGGGAGGAAGTGTGCTATATTTGAGGAAACATCTTAAACTTTGCTTTCCAGACGTGTGTGAGTGCCAACAGAATTCTGGTTCAAGAGGGCATCCACGACAAGTTTGTTGCTGCCCTTGCGGAGGCCATTCCAAAGAGGATGAAGATTGGCGATGGATTCGAGCCAGACACCACTCTCGGCCCGCTCATCAACTCTAAGGCAATTGAAAAGGTAAAGAACCCAAAGTCCTCTGACAAGAAAAGTCTGCTCCACTCCTGTCTCGTTTGCAAAAAAATTGAGATTCATCCAGGGAAGCGAATTACTGCTGCTGTTGATGGAAGTAATTTTTTAAGCTGCAAGAAAAAAC
Source organism: Dermacentor andersoni (assembly GCF_023375885.2). Taxonomy (NCBI): domain Eukaryota; kingdom Metazoa; phylum Arthropoda; class Arachnida; order Ixodida; family Ixodidae; genus Dermacentor; species Dermacentor andersoni. The sequence goes on along the minus strand of NC_092819.1, from coordinate 90,980,424 downwards.
AGAGGATAAGGCTAATTTCTGAGTATGAAGATTTGGAAAACTTGTTGTGATGCTTGTCGGGGCTTTTGGTATTGCTGCAATAACTACTAGCTTAAGGAGAATGTGCAGTGACACTCTATATATAAACAGGAGCAATATGTCAGCCATGTACCATTGCTGATAGTATATATATGTATTCCATTTGCTGATCGTGCCAGTTACAAACGCTGGTGCCTGCTCGTTCCTTCATTGATCATGCTCGAGCTTGCCCCGGTAGATAGTCTGCATCTCTGAAATCTGTCATTTCTGCCCATCCGGCTTCCTGTCTAGTGCACGTGCTCACTTTTCACGTCACAATACTGTTGCATGGTATTGGTGAGTGCTGGCAGGCAGACAAACAACCAACTTGGAAGAAAACTCTTTACTGGGTGAACTTGTGCCCTGTAATCCAGAGTACAACTCAGCAGTGGCAATAGAAAACAGTGCAGTTGGCAAATCGCATGACATGGCTATCGGGCTGTTCCCTGTTTGTAAAGGTGTATTCATACAGTCTGGATTATATTGTGAGAATAACAGCACAAGTTTGAGAACAAGGTACAGTAGTTGGTTTTCATATATGCCCTCTGATATGACAGGCCGGCCGTTCTCCGAGTAGCTACAACATTCCTGATGCTTGAACACTCAAATGTGGCAAGCGCATCTCGCACTACACTGAAAGTGATAATGGACACCACATTCCATCTGAGACAATGCATGTGGCAATATTTCACTTTCTCAAATGTAAGCACCTATAGAATATTAAGTGCTTTCCATCTATTTCTCAGAGAAGAAGAGCAAGAAAAAAAGTTTGTACGTGAATTGTTGAAATTGAATCTTAACTTTTAACATTTGAAACGATGATGCTGTCCTTTAAGAAGCTCAGCTTCACGAACTGTCTCGGTGTACCTGAAGGACATTATTGCATTGCACTAGCCTCTTTCAGTAAACAGCTCAATAAAACTTCAAGTCACGAGGAACATCGGCAGGAGCTCGAGCGGAGGCACTGAGGTGTGCCTGTCAGCTGACAGTGCGAGTGAGGTGTCGCAAAGGAATGGGGTAATGCAAGTAGTTAGCTTTGCCTGGCTGTTTAGACTGCTTAATTTAAAGAGTTCTTCATACAGTACAGATCAAGTGAGGTATAGCGTGTGCAAAATTGGTGTCATCACCTTATTTGCTTCCTGGTCTAGTGGGCATTTGGTAAACTATATATCTTACACTAAAAGGACACACACAAAAGGAAAACAGTAGTGATGACACAAGAGTCCATTTATTTCATAGCTAATGCGCTCTACCTTTCGTTCGGAGTCTTTTAGTAGTGAATGTATTTATTTGCCAGCAAATATTTTTGCCAGTACTTATGTATAGGATGAAAACTTGCAGGATAACAGAGACACTTGAGAAGAAGGCTGAGGACTGCGCAATGAGATAGAACAAAAAAACTATTGACGTAATGTTGGGAGACAGAAACAAAGTGGCCACAAGCACGTGGAGAAACATACACTGAAGCCAGAGAAAGCGTGGGGGAAATTATTCAAATCAATTATGTTTCTTAAATGTAAGTGTAGAAATAGTAAGATCAAGGAAAATGAAAGTGGACGAAAAGATATCTTGCTGCAGGTAGGAGTCGAACACACTGCTTCCACGTTGTGAGTGTGCAGCTTTAAAGATTAAGCTATACCGCAGTGGCCATCCTGCCACCCATTTCCTTGGCTATTTCTGTATGTATACAAGACAAGCTCTGGGAGTGTTAGCTAGCGCCATTCATGGTATCAGGGCTGTGGAACATCCTTTTGGGCAAAGCACGGCTAGCACAATGTCGAAGATGTGGATTCAGTCCTCCCTTGCAACAAGTGTTATTTTCATCCACTTTCACTTCCCTTTAACTTATTATTCCTACATTTAGATTAACCATAATCATTAAGTTCTCCTACACCTTCTCTGGCTTCACTGTCTGTTTCTTCATATGGTTGTGATTGACAAAACATTAAGCCCCACGGATCCCCCTTATTCATCACAATGTGTGGAAACAGTGTGAATTAGACAGAAAATGGGGGTAGCCAGTATTCCAGTTGACATTAAGAGGAAGAAATGGAGCAGGCCGCATTGCACTTACAGCAAATATTTGTTGGTCTGTTAGAGTAACTGAATGCATGACAAGGGAAGGAAAATGCAGTCAAGAACGGCATGTGGTCAGGTGGTGTGATGAAATAAAGAAATTTGCAGGCATGTAGGATGGAGCTAGCTGATGCAGGACAGGGATACCTTGAGATCGCTGGGAAATGCCTTCATCCGGCAGTGGATGCAAGTTAGGCTGATGATGAAAAAAATTGGGCTGGTGATGACACATATGTGGAAATCAGTGTTGAGCAAATCAGTGTAGGCAAAGAAATCTTCGGCTTAATAATGTCTATTAGCAGCAAAATTCTTATGCTTAGAGTTCAAGTTATGGTAATTTATTTATTGCAACACTGGAAATTGATATCTGGTGTCTCCTTTCACATTGTCACACTGCGTACACACAGCTCCTGTGCCAGCATGATGGTGTCTCAGCCGTGGCCCCGAGCAGAGGGCGCTGCAGACAAAGCCCTACCCTCGCAGGATGCCCGGGTCATGTACGGGCGTTCCTCTTGGAAACTTGCAGGTTGAGCACCATGTGGCAGACGCCATCAAGAAAGGAGGCAAGGTGCTCGTAGGAGGCAAGCGGCATGCGCTTGGAGGAAACTTCTTTGAACCGACGCTTGTCACCAATGTTAACAGAAGCATGTTGGTCTGTGCGGAGGAGACCTTTGGTCCTGTGGCCTCAGTTATCAAGTGAGGGCCCTCTGTTTGTATGTTCGAACAGTTATGTAGAAGGAAATGTGATGTCACTGTCTGATTTTGATGGGGGGGGCAGGGTTAATGTCCTGAAGCAGCACCTGGGCTAAAAGAAATGCTACAGGGAGCTCTGATTTTATTCGGACCACCTTGGGGTCTTTAACAGGCACCTTAAGCAGTGTACACAAGCGTTTTTGCATTCTGCCCATTATTGCAATGCAACCATCACGGCCAAGAATCAAACCCAAGAATCAAACCCTATGAGCTTCCAATTAAGAGAATAGTGAATTTCACACGTGTACGAATGCACAGCCTATAGGATGGATGCACTTTTTTTCTAGTTAAGTGATAAAATTGGTTATGAGATTAAAAGTGGTCCTGCATTGCTTAAACTAATGTAGATTGTGTGTGCCTTAAAAAATTCAACAGACAGTTGGTGCCCCAATTAAGTGTTGTGAAATAAGCTCCAAGAACACAGACCGTAGTCTCAGAAGCCAATATGGCGTGTGCCATTGATGTGTGGTCCCAGGCTTTAAATGTGCAATGAGTGGCCCACTATGCACAGAACCTGCCACAGTGGCTATGGGATTTTGCTCTTGAGCACACAAAGCCACATTCAAATTAAAGTGGTATGTGAAAATGGTCATGTACTTGCAAACTTTGGGTGCACATTGAAAAACCTCAGTCAGTATAACTTAGTCCAGAGTCCATTACTACACATCTTTCTGTAGCTGCCGTATTTGCTGAGCACGAGGTCGCGGGATCGAATCCCGGCCACGGCAGCCACATTTCGATGGGGGTGAAATGCGAAAACACCCGTGTACTTAGATTCAGGTGCATGTTAAAGAACCCCAGGTGGTCGACATTTCCGGAGTCCTCCACTATGGCGTGCATCATAATCAGAAAGTGGTTTTGGCACGTAAAACCCCATAATTTTTTTTTTTGTAGCTGCCGTATTGCTTTGGAACATTAAACTCAATCAGTCAGACACTCACTCAATCGAGATGAGGAAAGACCTTAGTAGCGCGCACAGATTTGTGCCCAGATTCGCAATGCAACCTTCCATAAAAGTACAAAGATGTCCCACATGTGTTGTGCATATAGAAATGCTTTGTGAAGTGAAGTTGCTGTCTAAACTTCACTTAATTTGCAGGCAAAATGGTACTTCTGTGTGAAATTTAAGCCTAGATCAGACAATGGCTTAGCACGAAGTCATGTATATCCGGCACTCATATACATAGTTATGCAGCACTCAGTATTTACCTACCATAGCGGCCCTACTACATGCCTTTTCAAAATAACTGTAATGTTTAGAGTTTGCTCATTCAAGCATGGTTTGATGAAGTCCAATCCAAATCTAATGTGGTGTGATAGGTAATATTGACCAAGAAGGAAGTTTACTTCCTAGCACAAGCTGAATGATTGCATGATTAATGTCAACGTACACTCTCTGTTCTTATTGCATTTTCTGCTGTATATTGCACCATGTTTCATCCATTGCATTTCTACTCTCAACCAAGTGTAGACGTGAATTGAAGTATGGGTAAGAATGCTGGGTGCCAGATTGTCAACGTAAATTGTTTAGACCCAATTTTATGAAATCTATGGGGTGGGTGAACTTTGCGAAATGAAAAATTTAGTAAAACTGAAAAAATACTACGTGACAGTTGGGTGCTAAGTTCGTTGACGTCAAGTAGAACCATTATTCTACTCTCAATTTCATTCTTTCGAGACTGGGGCTACGCGCTTTTTGGCTGTAACAAATGTGTTGAGTTCATATCCTCAATTTCTTTGTGGAGGCCACCAAACCTCCGAAGGGTCAACTGGTTACCTTTCTTTAAGTTTCTTTCTTGAAAACTCCATAGCATGTGACAGCACATGGCGTGCTAATTGCCAAGACGTGAGCAAAATTTGTATATCAGGCTGCCCACAATATATACCCGATCCTGTTGATTGAATTAGATCGCATGTTGCCGGGCTGCACAAGATCTGCTATGCTTTATAGCTAATTACATTGCATTTGAGATTTCAGGCTGTGTTTGGGGTTGATTGCTGTTTCATGCCATTTTGTGCACATAAACGTTCTCCGTGGCATTATTCCCACTTATTCTGCAACGATTCATAGAAGCAGGCTTCAGGTAAAACTTATTTTGTAAGATCAAGTTTGTTGATACATTGAGCTCTATGTCTTATCATCATACAATTGAAAATTTCTTGTGAAACTTAGAAGTTTGTATGATTGAACTACATGAAATTGGGGTGTCAACTGCAATATAAGTGCTGTGACTGCAATAACATTCAATTTTTATCTGTTGTGTATGCTGCCAATTAGGTTCAAAACTGAAGAGGAAGCCATAGAGCTTGCAAACTCCACCAGGGTTGGACTTGCAGGTAAGGGGGTTTTTGAAACTAAGGTGAAGAGCGACATTACCATCTGCGCTGTACATGTTGACAGTCTGTAAATTAGGTACTACAAGCTTTGTGCACAGCACCCTACTGTAGCTGGCCTATGCCTCCACGTTGCAAAACATCGTATTTACTTGTGTAAGACCTGTACTTTTTTCCGAAATATTGGCAGGGTATGGCTCTTACATGAATCAGGCATATGACTAGATGCTTGAACCATGGACACTGTTGTGAATAATGTTCAGAACAATGATAACACTGGCTACATACTGCACACGCACATCTATATTCAAAATTCGGAACCACTGTTCAAGTTCCAACGCATTTTCCATCTTTCTCCTCTCTGTGTTGCTGCCATCCCCACTGAAGCTTACTACCTCATTGGCACATTCCTAAAGATGGTTGTCCTTGGTGGCATCCATGCTGTTAAATATTCCAACAACATTAAAACATCTAGCAGTGGTACCAGCTGATACAAAACATCATGCGTTCAAGATCCAGTCTTTGACAAAACTTTCTTTTTTTTTCTTTCCATATATTTGACCGTGAAAGTATGGAAGCAGATGTTTATACATGAGGGTGGGTCTTACATGAGTAAATATCGTAGTTATAGAGAGGCACCTCTCTTGAAAGAAGATTGCCTCTGCCTCGACATCATTGAAGTGAGCAAGCGTAGTTGACTGACGCATCTATGTAAATTCTGATCAAGTTTCTGTATTTGCAACTACATTCTTGGGCAGTCACCCACTATAGCAAATACATCTTATCGACACTCGCTGTGGTAGCTCATTGTCTATGGAATTCTGCTGTTGGGCAAGTGTCTGCAAGTTTGCTTCCGCCATCATGGTCACATTTCCATGGGGGTGGAATGCAGAAATGCATGCATGCTGAGACTGACGCATGTTGAGGAACCTCAGAGGGTCAAAATGAATGCCCAGAATGTGGTATCCTTCATGGCCAATACAGTCGATGGTTGTGAGGCATCAAAACTTAACAGTCGGTAATTCTGCTAACCCGCCATGGTGACTGCCTCAGCATCAGGTTGTGTGTTCGATTCCCGGCTCAAACGATAGCACTCTGATGCAGGCAAAATTAAAAAGAAAAAGGAAAAAAAAAACATGTGCAGAGATTTGGGAACACATTAAAGAACCCCAGGCTGTCTAAATTACTCTGGAGCCCCCAGCTATATAAGGCATCTCTCATAGCCCCTATGTATTGCTTTGTGTGTTTATCCTTTAATCTAACATATTTTAAGAATATATTATTCTGTCAACCTCAGCACTAACAGGGATGTCAACTGTAAAATGAACATTAATTATTCCTGCGACATTACAGAAGGGGAAGATAATTCTCGAATCATTCTGCAGGCTTATCAATGGCACCTCAAAACCTTCGTCGTATGCAAGTGGAACTGCTCCCAAGTACAAGTTGCACATTGAAATGTGTTCCAATGTAGCCTTTTGAACTGACGCATATTGCAATACAGAATCATGGACTGTGGTGGCTTTGAAATCTTACATGGCATGCTGTTGCTCTTTTTCTTTTGTGTACATTGTAGTTGTATCTGCGCCAGCTTTCTTTTTTTTTTTCCCCCTTGCAGATGAGCTTTTAAGTTCGCAAAGTTTGAGACCACTTTTCTGTGGTCTTCATGCAACATAGTGCTCGGACTGAACAGATCCTCAGAAAAATGTTTTCACCTCCTTGTTGTTTTGCTCTTTCGTTCCAAGTATATATGAAAGAGAAAAATATGTTCAGTGGAGAGGGCCTTGAGTGAAACGGTGACAGTGAGGACAAATGGCAGGGCATGGAGGTTGCGAAAATGCTGTGAAATGTTGTAAGGTCTGCTTGCAACCATGAGTCAAGATCATGGCTGTTAAAAACTTCAAGTAAGGCATGGGTGGCTTACTGGTTTGACCAATTGAGTGCTTAGTAAACAACCTGTTGCCTACTTGCCGAGGGTGCACATCCCCTTCAGGCGCTGTTTGCATGCCGAGATGAGTGATGAAAATAATGATATTTGAAATGTACCGCATGCATCTCAAAACACTTCTGATTAGACCTGTGTTGCAAGCTTGAATATTACATGTGAAGTATTTAAGTAAGACGCATTGGAAAGTAGACGACTGGATGTTTGCACTCGGTGTCATTATGTTGTCATGCAGCAGTTCACTTCTTTCATTATCGTTCACAATGTTTTACACTCGGCACATTCTTCAATTCGTCATGTAAGTATTCTCCAACTATGTTAGACACAAAATAGTTCGTTCTCATATCTGATGTTCTTGTAGAGAGTTGTTGCGCTGAGTCAACATTCTGCAAATTTGGCAGACCTCACTGAAGAACTGAAAATTCTTAGTTTATTCTGCAGCTGTATGCTTTTCGTGATTCTGAATATGGCGGAAATGTGGTCAAAACGAATTTTCCATAGGCAGAATTATTTGGCACCTGAAAGGGTTATAGTCGCATCCACCAATGAGACGTACCTCTGATAAAGTTACATTTCATTACTGATCTCTTTTTTACGTACACATTTGGCTTAAATGTGCTAAAACTCACCGCAGCTTGGCTAAATGTTCTACGCTTCCTTGTGGAATGTTACTCTGTCCCAGGCTCTTACATGAAACTGCTATTGCATTGTTAACCTCATATATTTATTAAAAATGTAGTGAATTTAATTCAAACTGCAATACTTCGAGGCTAATTGTCAGACAGTAAAAGATTTCTGCAACTGACAGCTTACATTGAAAAAATTAACAGTTTCGTCCGAAACGCGAAGCATCGATTGCAATACCAAATTAGTATACAGCCATAATAAGTAAGAACAGTAGGTTTATCAGCTGTATAAGCTTGTAAACACTCGCTTGCTAACTAAATTAACAAGCATGGTGTCTGTGCAAACAGGCAAACATGCATACATCACACTCGATGACTGCAGACACTCACTGTCAAAACTTTAATTCAGGCTGTCTGTCGCTTCGATGCAAACTGGGCGGTGACAACAGAGCACCACAAAGCTACAATCTGTCAGCCCATCTATACTCTGCCCCCAAAGCAGGCCGCTTTCAAGATAAAGCCTGCATTACCACACCACACGCAGTTGCTACTAAAGTAGAACGCACCCCTTACCTCCCACCCCCCCTCCAGTTTCTTGCACGCAGTGGGAGGCGGCACACTTCCTCCCCAGTGCGCACAAAATTGAGCCCCGATTTTTGGCTCACCCTCGCACACTTTTACTTGCATGTACAACATAGAGTGCACGGTGATGGTGTTATCGCCCTTGCACTTTATATGGAACATAAGGCGATGGCAAAAATGCGCCTGGAGTTTCCATATAATCGCTATCACAGTAAAAATCTGTGATAAAGTTCAAATTTGACATTATAGCAACATTGACAGTGGCAGGCTTTTGCTAAGAATGCTTTGCCATGTATGTCTCTGTTTTTGCTTTCTTTTTTCTCTAGATAATGTTTATTAAACAACTATCTCTTGTTTCCAAGTGAGCTGCCTGCACTGTACATGAAAAACAAAGCTGAACAATGTCTATGCATTTTTCTCTTTCAGGCTACTTCTACACAGAGAACATTGCACAGGGCTGGCGTGTTGCCAAAGCACTCGAAGTGGGCATGGTTGGTGTCAACGAAGGCATAATATCTTGTGCTGAAGCAGCATTCGGTGGTGTTAAGGAGTCTGGACTTGGCCGTGAGGGGTCACGCTATGGGCTCGACGAATTTACACATATCAAATACATCTGTTTCGGTGGTTTAGAGTGAACACGTCACATTTTGGTTGAGGATCACACTGTGGCTACTACATAGGGACCACGTACGAGCCTCCATATGTGAATATAAGCTAGAGGGCCAAAAGCTCTGCTTCCCCTGTATTTGTTTAAATGGTCAGCATTGTTGCATTATATGGCAATTAGAAATTGTACTGTTTGTCTCTGCTCCGCGCTCACTGTGATGGCCCTTAACAAACCGAGACAGAGTGACATATTTATATGAGCATTTCCTTAATAGAAATCTGAACATCAAACATACATCATTGGTTCTGTATGGTATGTACTACTGGTAAGTGAAATGTTAAATGGAACATATATTCCACCATTGATTATTGCTGAGATAAGATGCAAAGGTCCACAGATATGTATACGCTTCCATTTGATTGTATCAGCCACTTCTTTCTGATAAAGGTGAAGAAATGTTGCAGTTACATTGGCTTTATTGGTTAGGCGTTCTTTTCAACAGTGGACCACAATACAGATTAGATGGAACTGCAGCTAGTTTAGTGGTTATAACACCATGATTGTTCCATTCAATTAATTTGAGCTCAGACACCTCTGCTCATTCTATAGAATTGCTTCCTTCACAATATGCCCATGAGTGTCTAGAAGTATCACTCTAGAATTGTACGTATTGCTTCCAGCATGATTACTGTACGTGCTCATGGATTTTAATACTGTCATAGAGGGTGGAATTTCTTTCCTGAACTGTCTTCCATTGCAATAAAATTATTTGTTTTTGACAAAAAAAAAATCGCCATTTGTTACCCAGATAACGCCAGTGGACATTTTCGAGGTTTATGTAGATATATGATATTGTAACCCCCCTTACACAATGCCCCATAGGGCCTGTAAGGTATTTTAAATAAATAAATAAATATATCGAAAAACTGTCATCCAGAAGCACTATACATGCTTGCAATCTGGTGAAAATCGAGTTTTTCTTTTAAAGAATGTAACCTGTCCTGATAGCGCCAACGCATGTTTTGCATACTTGAAGAAATGAGCGCTGCAAAGACGCGGACCTAAGGAGGAACATGTACGACGGACAAGGCGCTCCTTTGTTCCTCCTTTGGTCCCCTAGGGAGCCTCCATGACGCGGTACGCGGAGGCTCCCTATGGTTCGCGTCTTCGTAGCGCTCATTTCTTCAAGTGTGCAAAACCAACTCGCCCACATCAATCGTCTGCTGCATGTTTTGGAGGCGCAATTCAATAAACGTGCGGTAGTGAAAGAAATGACTAGGTCACATTTTTGAATCGGTGAAGAATGCCACGTCAACAGCACGCAAGCAAGCTTCCTCCAACAGCAGACTACACATGGACTACAGCTGAATGCATGCGCGCCAAAAAGACTCACTGCCGTTGGCTAGGCATGGTCACGTGGCTGCGTCTTATCATGTGGCTCTCTCCAGCGGAGGCGAGGAGAAGCGCAAACGTATGCAATCGCGGTTTGGTAAGCCGCGAGCGGTTTATTTGACGTCGCTTTACGCGCGATCTGGAGCCGCTTCGCCGGCACGCATTTTGCACCGCAAAATGCACCGGGAAGCTTTCAAAAGCGGTACATTTCTTGTAGTTCCCCGAGCATTCGCCAGAGTCGCGGTGGCCGCTGCGCATCGGCTGTGCGCAAACGTGCTTGCGTACTCCGCCTCCACATTAAAGTGGCGGGCCGTGTGCAAATCCCACGTGTGACGCGCGGTTCCTTCCGTAGTTACCTTTTATTCCATATTGTAAAACAAACACGGCGCTCAACTGACGAAGATCAGGCCGGCAAACCAGGTAAGCACCCGTGGGTAGACTTTTTCAAGCCCCGTACGACCTGTGCGCGCACCGCTCTCGGTGGCTAGGAGCCAGTTGAGCCTGGGCGATCAAGGGGCCGCGTTCACCCCGACGACTCCGTGGCGCGAGGTGAGGAAGGAAGAAGAGAGAGAGAAAAAAAAAAGGGCCTTTAAGCCTATCCGTCTAACTGGCGGCCAGGTCGAATCACAGCTGGTTTGAAGCGGTTACCGGAGGCTGCTCGCCGATTCCCGCCGGGACGCTGCTTTCGTAATCGCTCCAACACCGTGGCTGTCAGCGCTGCTAGGGGAGGAAACAAATAAAAGTAAGCCTAATGTTGTGTTTCGTTCCGAAGGTTAGCAGTAGCTGTCTTTCCGGGAGCGATAGGTGTTTCTCTTTCGAGCGAGCCCGTGGCGCTCTCAGCTGTTGCTCCGTTGTGTTTGTTTTTAGTGTACTATCTTTCCCCTTCGATAAGCTCCTTCGGGTCGCGCGGTTGTGTAGAATCTCGCTTTTTAATCCGAAACGCTGGTCGCCGCGCTGTTCTCCTAGCGGGGAAATAACGCTTCCCGGTCTTGCTCCACTCTCCGTCTTCGTATTCGCTGCTGCTCCCTCCTCACCTTTCTTTCGCTTTTTTGTTTTGTTTTTCTTGATCTTTCATTTCGCTTGTCTCAACTACGACGCGGAAGAGAGGAGCGTCGGTGCGAGAAAGCTTGAAGGCGCAGTGTGTTGCTGCAGCGAGTCGGGATTGTCGCTCTGGGGGTTCGGCTCATGCGTTCGTGTGCGTCCGCGGTAGCTTTGGCCAAACAGAGAGAGAGAGAGAGAGAGAGAGCTTCGGTGGTTCAGCTGATTGTGCGAAGCCGGGAGGACGCGGGAGAGCACCTCTTTCCCGCAGCAACGATGATGACCCAGTTCGAGGGGGCTGACCTTGAACTCTGTCGCCACCTCGCGCATTCCAAAACAAGATGGGACGGACCCCTTTATAAACGGTTACGGTGGGGACCGCGTCACTTCAGCGCGTCGCAGGGGCGCGTTTGCCCGCACTCTCTGCGGTGATTCGAAGGTCGCCTCCCCTCCCTTTCTGCCCTTCCCTTGCAAACGCGTGCACTCGCCATCGCGGAAGCGCGGCGGGATTTCGTGGTCGAGGCAGCGACGAACCGGCGTGTAAATATCCGAGCAATGGCCGTCCTGGCGCAGCTCCTCCGCCGGCGTGTTTCGTTTGGGAAATCGGCACGAGAACGCGAGAAATAAAACGCTTCGAGCGTCCCCCAGACCGGTCGAAGGCGGAAACGCGAGGGGCCGAAACAGCGGAGCGACGACTCGTGCGTTCCCGCGGTTTTGTGGAGCGTTTGTTTTGTGCCTAGCCAATCGTGCCGTTTGTCGGCACGTAAGCTCTTCAAAGTGTTTTTTTGCGGCGTCCCGACCTCGTTAAGCGGGGTAGCTTCATTGCGACTATACTGAAGTGATCGTATGTGCATCGATCGAGCTAACCAGAATCTCGTTTACATCGCAGTTTGCGCTGCAACACTCTCGGACGCCCGCAGCTGGTTGTGGATTGCTTAATCGCCCTGGTTGTTGTGAAAACGGTGTCGGCGGCGGTCGTTGCTGCTGAGATTGCATAAGTGACTCGTTAAATACCTGGGCGTTCAGGTTACATGCTACATTTCCATTATTATTTTTGTTTTTCAGCACGTCTGCGTCTTGTCATGTTTTCGCAACCAGTTTTTGGCAGTCAGTTCATTCATATGACATCTCGCGGGTCGTGCACCAAAGTGTTTAGTATTTTAATGTCAAGAGGGAAGAAAATGCAATTGTCACAATTCATTAAGGTGAGCTCTGTCACGAAGCACTGCAAGCAGTGGAATTGCTTTATGCACTTGGCATCTGGTTGCCTTCTTGTAGACCACAGGATTTTTTAGAAAGTGGCTGCAAAGCTAGTAACTATCGCATGTGTTTTCACTTTTCCACTGGGCAGGTTTAATGTGGTGATTCCTGTCACTCAGTTATGTTTCTTCTCTAGCACTCGCAACTTGAATATTCTGGTGATACTGCAAATGTAGCGCCACCCACACCACTGGCAAAGTGTGGAATAGGAAAATAGGTGTAATAGAATTTTTACAAAATACCAGCCCTTATGTGACAATGTCCATATTCGAAAGAGGAGCAAAGAAAATGCTTTAAGCAGGATGTGCATAACTTCTGCGGTGTCTCAATCATTTGCCTCTTTTGTCAGCACAAACCGCTTTTCAACTACATACAAACACTATAACCACACAAAGACAGATCAATCATGTGGGAGCCGTGCTGTGTATGGACTGCTGGACTAGCTGATAATTATGTGCAGTATACCACAGTGTGTGCATAAGATGTGGAAAGGGACATCATATTACTAACTATATTTATTGTGCATGGTTCAGAATATACCATTGCAAAAAAAAGCACATATGCATAATATATAGAATATTATTCACGCATTTATACCTAGTAATAGCATGTTATACTCCAAGTCTGCATGCAAATTGTCTTGAGCCCCTTAGACTCCTCGTGAGAAGTTCATGTTAGACTTCCCTATTATGGTAGCCTCCCATTAAAACTGTTGAAAGGACTGTGATAATCTTTGATCAGAAATTAATTTTAACAGGTGTAATTAAATAATCTCTAACATTGCTGGTGCATCAAAATGTCCACAACACAAAACTATATATGAAACATCCTTAAAGCCAAGCAGTAGATGTAAACAGACATTGATTGGATTTGCATGATGCAAAACTTTGATTTATGTACTCATGTCAGCTGATGTTATGCAGTTCTTGCAGAACTTTCACAGTGGTGGCGGTGCCTTTTCTGTTGACGTCGAAGATTTATTCTGTACCACACACAGAGCTGTTTTTAATTGCAAGAACCTGCATTGAACAAGATGGGGTTCTCGCCTCTGAGAGGGCTACAGGCATTTATCTTGACAACTTATTAAAATTTTATCCGTGCTCAACGTTTGTCTCTTACGATAATCACCTTTATATTCGGCAAAAAGGGATCCGCATTGGCTTGTGTGTCGCGTCATTTTTGTGCAACACGTTTTTAGCTGCCTTTGACAGAGAATTGGCTCAGGTACTTGACGATGCAAAAAATGAAGACCTTTAGGTATGGTGACTTTTCAGTGATCTTAACAGCTAGTCCTTTTGTGGAAAAAATTTTAGCACTATCTAGAAAACGGTGCCAAAGGGCTTTCTTTTACGCATGCTTCCCACTAATGGCAAGTTGCAGATTTTAGACCCGAGCCTGACATTCTCGGAGCAGCACATATGTTGATCTTATTGCCCAGGCTGACGCAAGGAGCTTTTAAAGCCCATTCCAAACTTTTTAAGAGGGCCATTGCTTCCATGTGACTGGAGGGGGCACTGGTGAAATCTTGTCCTTGCAAGATGCAGGAAAGTTTCGATGATCAGGTCAAGTGGCTGCATTCAGCTGGCTATACTAGCTCTGTCATCGTCACTGTTTCTGAAACCCTCCTTCAAGAAGTGGGGTAGTCAATAGACAAAAGGTCAATGGTTGTGCCTTATGTTCATAAGATTGCGCAGAACCGTGAGAGTGTGGCTAACAGGTACAAGGTACCTGCGGTTTTCTTGGCCCCACTTAAGTTGACTAGCCTCTGCCCCCACACATTTCCAGAGCACCGAGGCCTTCCCTGTGCGGGAAGAGGCACTCTAGGCCGCCCGCTCGGTTGGCATGGTGTATGAAATCCTGCTTAGCGGCAGTAGGGTTTACATAGACCAAACAGGCTGGTGCCCAGATGACAGAGCTAGAGAACACAAACTTTTGATAAAAAACAAGCTTTCAGCACATTTGCTTGTCCATTGTGATTTGTGTATGTGTGAGCTGAGGTTTTCTGGTGTTTGCATTCTCGGTGAGAGTACAGATACCCTGGTATGTGAGATGATGGAAGCGTGCTACATTAAAAAGAAAAGAGGTATGTGTCAGTGTCTGGTTCTGTGTGGTGGCAAATACAAATTTTCTCATTCTTCAACTAGATTAGAAAGTTTCTGGGAATTCTCTTATATGGTGTAATTTGATGGAACGTTTGAAGTGATGTGGTTTGCGCATGTTTGGAACGGCTGTATAGTAAGCTGCTTTTCTGTGAAAAATCAATTGCGAGTGTTGCCCTTTTCTCTCTCCTCACCCCTCTGTGGTCCTTGCACGTCTTATTTCACACCAGTTATCACTGACCAACTAGCCCAACAGCAAGTTTTACTAACCAGATTTCGTTTTTCCTCGCAATTTTGCTGATCAATTAAAGTAGCCTACTTCGAGTGGAAAGACAGTCGTGACCAGATATTTTGAAGAGTTGTGCAAGTGTACAAAAAGTTATGAGAAGCAAGCTCTTATTGGCAGGCTGGAGGAATGAAATTTTAAGCAGTGCAAAGGCAGCAAACCTTGTCGCCCAAGGCCTGAATACTGCCTTGCAGCTGTTGCTGTCGTGCCACAAGCTCAGGGTGATTGATGCACCTGTAAAGGGCAAAGCGCTGTCCAGCAAGACACAATAGCCTGCCGCACGATGATCTTTCTTAGATATCCGGTGGGCTTCCACGTAAGCTAGGTTTTTCTATTGCGCTCGGAGGTGGCCAGTGGAGTTAAGAAATTTGTTTGTTTAGGACACGTAAATGACACGGATGTGGGAGTATTGTAATAGTAACATGTTTAGTGCTGAGTGAACTTTCGGCAATGTTACATCGTATGTTGGTCCAAATTTTTTGGACATGGCAACAGGATATGCAAACGGTGATGACTGAGTATTCATAGAAAATGAAAAAAAAAAAAAAAAAATGGGAAGGATTTAAGTTTCAACTGCGTGGAACGAATTTTCAGCATAGTACACTGGAAATCACTTCATCCATTTTATTCTGGGCAGTGACCACCACTGTACCATTTAGTTACTGGCTAAATAGGAAAACCTATAAGATAACCTTTTCACACATTGTTAAGTACATGCCACAAATGCCTGTTGTTGCTCTTTTGTGCTGTTGAGTGAACAGCCCAGAGCACTGGTAGTTATGTGAATTCAATGAATCAAAATTTAATTTTTCTTGAGCAAAAGGGGCTAGTGAGAAAAAGCTGCAAAACTACTACTTAACTAAGCCTGGCCTCCTATTCATGTTTGTTTTCCTTACCTTTCTTTTTTCTTGAGTCAAACATTGCACGTTTGTTATCTTAGTCTCCAGCAGTTGGCACTCGGCAAAATTGTCTTAATTGAGATTACGACAAATATGAATGTGTACAATAGCTGTAATGAATTGCTGACGTGTGATTAAGAGTTGAAACACGCAAGAAAAGCAGTGGAAGTCTAGTATCATGAAAGATTTGTTTTCAAGGCATATTTTTTTAAACGTTTATTTTTCTCCGAGCCCCTGTTATGCTGTTAGACACGTCTTGGACATGTTCTACCACACACGATTCCTATTGTGGTAGAATGATTGGAGCACTGCTAGACTTCTCTCCACTGATATCAGTACGAAACTTGCCTGCTGCGGAGGTTCATTGGCCATGGTGTTCTGCTTGTGAGCATGCAAGAGCTTGTGGGTTTGATACCTGGCTGCAGCAGCCATATTCCAATATAGGTAAAATGCAAGAAAGCTTATTTACCTAGATTTAGGTTCACATTACAGAACTCCAGGCAGTCAAGGTTATTCCGGAACCGTCCACTTGTGTGTCTCATAAAGCCAGTATTGCTTTGGGATGTTACTACTCGTGAATCAGTAAATCAGTATGAGACTCTCTGGCTGATCTTTATCAGTAATTGCCATGCTGTTTTCTCCCTCAATGCAGGAGGAGCCGCAGCAGGTGGGCGCCGAGGGGCGGGTGGAGTGAGTCGAGAGCCGAGGGTGAGGAGGCCAGGGAAGTATGAGTGCCACCACGGAGTGCTACAAGTGCCACAAGCTGGGACACTTTGCCCGCGAGTGCTTCCAGGATGGTGGCAGTGGGGGAGGGGGACGAGGTGGCATGGGCGGAGGGGGACCACGGGGCGGGGGCCGCGGCGCCTCCCGAGGCCGCATGGACTACAAGCCTCCGATTAGAGGTGAGCACGCCTGTCAGCTGTTCGCTTTTTTTTGTACCGAATGCTGTTCATTTTGCCGAGCACAATAGGATGTGCCTCTGTTGGTTTGCACTTTTAAGTGGTGACAGTCTAGGTGAGGGTGAGACAACTGGAGGGCTTTACCTGCTGTGGTAAAACTGTAGTGTTATATTGAGTCCTGCTTTTTCTTCTCCATGTTAGTGTGCGGCCTACCCAGAAAAGCTGTCTGTTAAGGATCTACTAATTAAGTTCAATGGTGTGCATTGGATTGCTTAAGACTTAAGGTGTGGTACCCACCTGAATTTTCACGAAGTTTTAATGTTCAAAGGCTGCTGCTAAAGTGAAGGTTGGGCATGTCAGCTCCCTGAAAACTGTCAGTGTTTTTGTAGCCTAAGCATATATAGTCTTGCTACCACTCTTCAGCATTAAAGCTACTCTTTGCATCGTAACTTGAGCAGATGCTTTTAACTGGAGCATGTGCTGTCATTCAGTCACCCGTGGGCATATTTTTACTGTTTCACGATATGAGGCCCATGATTGAAGGCTTTGCTGGATCAAGACTGATCTTGTCAATGCAGTTGAAAGTTATGCGACTAAAAAATAATGCTCATTGGAGCTGTGCCATTTTTTTCGTCACACCGGCCTTCTGTTGGCTTAATCGCCAGTCCGTGTACACTAAAAGTGACATCTCCGAAAGTGATTCATTGGCATTATGGCCCCAGTTCCCCACATCTCCAGAACTATAATGTTATTTGCACCTTGTGGAGCATTGAATAAGTGGCCATGCACGTCATAAGTTTGTAAAGCTTGATTAAGTGTGTGCATAATCCTTGATTTATCAAACTCATTTTCGTGCCAGTGAAGTTATGCTATCAGCAGAAGTGCTTAAATATATGTGCCCAATAGCGCAATAGCTAAATGTATGTCCCCAATGTGGCAGTTATTGCCTCGCAAGGTAATCAAAACACAGGAAAGATGAGAGACAAATTTGCTTGCCGTCAACTATGAATCAATGTTTGAAAAATAAAGGCTTTAGATATATATTGAGATAATGACTACGTTATTGCCTACAGTGAAACAAAATCAGAAAAGGTAGTATAGATGAAATCGTATGTTCTTTAGTACATGCAGTGCTATTTGCATGTCAAATCAACTGAGCAGCTGAATGATAAAAAGAGCTACAGCTCACCTTCAGTTTCTGGTCAGCTGAAAAAGTGCTCTTCAAGCAGCCAGGCTGGCAAGGTTCTTTAATTCAGGAAGTAGCTTGCTTTAAAAATTTCGTTGTATGGTTTGTCATTCGACATGCTTGAAGGCACTTTGGAAATCAGTTCATCTTACGGGAAGGTCAGCTTAACAGGACTGCAGTAAAACCTTTCATGTAACTGAAAAGTGCTTTCGCTGCTAGCATATTAATAAGTTCACCGCTTTGTGTTAAGGAATAAGGAAGCTTCAGTGTCTGGCAAGACATGTATCTGTTGTTGCGTGTGCCGAGGTATACGTGGCCGGCAGGAGGTCTTGACCCCACTTCACGCAGAGTCAGAGACTAGGGGAGCTTTCTTGGCGAAGAATTCTTTGTACAATGTTTACAAGTTGGTGTGGTTATCAGGAGAGACCAACAGAGCAGCTACAAGCATCTTAAATAACACCCCTCAGTACCAAGATTCCCCAGACAGTCCCTAAGGACGAACATGGTCGAGAGAGAGTGGGTCCGGGCAGCCTCCGTGGTCCCAACGCCGCTTTCAGTGGCCAGCGCCTCCGGGCACCACGCTGCGTCGTCAGGCCAATCTGGCAGTCGGTCGGAATGGTGCGCCGGGCAAGTTTTATGGCCCGGCATAGGACAAGGGGAACCAACTGCAAGGCACGGGGTCGAAACATAGCCCTCCTTGGGTGGTCGGTCCAAGGGGTGCCCTGGCCGCCTCCACACAAAGGAGGTGGGGGGGGGGGGGGGCTGCATTGCTGCCGGCACGGGGAGGGGCCGAATAGCAGTCCGTGAGCCGGCGGCCGCTTCCGTTGTAGATGCCGTGCAGCTGCGAGGAAACCCGAGCCATGCACGTAGTCGTCGTGTGCCCGAAGCAGGCACCATGCGGGGATGAATGCTGCCTCCACGGTCGACCCACCACAGCACTGGCCTCCCGTCAGGCAAATCCCAGGGCGCAAACATAACACTGTGTTGCCGATACACGAAAGCGTATATAGTGTATCTGAATATACAAGATACTGCTATTGCAACATCACCATGCGAAACTATAAATGTTTGCTAAACTCCACTTCTCAAGATTATACTGCTACCACTGAGCCACCTGATTAAAACTAAAAGCAGTGACATTCTTTTATCTTTACACCAGAGCCCTCCAGTGAGGTCAGGTGATGAGGTCTGTGCGTCTCTATTGGTGTCACATGGTCAGGTGGTGGTGCTTGCGCTGTCTCGACAAAACAAGCACTCAACTGTCTGCACACAACCAATCTTTTGCTTCCTTGATTTTTTTGTTTTTAGTTGCATCGCTGTCATGATGCTTGTAGCCACTGTACTGTGATGCGTGCGGCGTCTCTCGCACAAATTCTGATGCCGCTATAGTGTCGCTATCAAAGTTTCTCTTGTGTGGTGCTTTGTTACGCAGTCTGAAGAATGCAAAAATGGGGTTGCTTTGCGTATACAGGGTGTCTACAAACCGGGAAATCCGGGAATTCTCAGGGGTTTTGAGTAGTCTGGAAGAACTCGGGGAATTTGTGCCTGTATCAGGGAAAATTAGCTGTAATTTTATTGAAAGGGTCTAAAGTCGCGGCAATGCTGGCTGGAGTAACACACAGGAATCGTAACGAATCGTCTTTGACGCCCTGTCCTCGGCTGGAGGAGTTGCCAGTGTACAGTCAACGACCGACTTTCCGGATTCCCGATAATTTGGACGGCTTCGTGGCACCGCCACGTACCCCATAGAGTCAATGTATCAGATGTCGGAAATTTCGGACGCAAGGACTCTTCGCCGTCTGAAACGGCATTAAAGGGACACTAAAGGTTACTATTAAGTCAACGTGGACTGTTGAAATACCATCACAGAAACCTCGAAACGCTTGTTTCGTGCCAAGGAGAGACTTATTTCAAGAGAAAATGCGTTCTGAAGCGTCCGCGTACCTCCAGCGCAGTTCAAATCGCCCGCCCTCCGATCGAGGAGTACTGACATCATGGTCTCATAGTGACGTTGCGCCATCGGTGAGTAGAACGGCGTCCGCAGACGACGCTACGGCTTTTCTGCACAAAACGCAAACGCGCGGCCAGAAACAGAGCCAAGACAGAGCCGACAGCAGAACGAAAGCGGGAGTATGGTGGCTAGCGGAAGGAGAAACGAATTACGTCCCACGGCACACGGAGAGTCCGTTTTCGTTAAACTATAGGCTGCAGCGAGCTCGCAGCGTGGTCGGCGTGGTCTGTGAGAAGTGATGAGCCTTTTCGCACTCGCAACAGGGCATAAAAAAGTGCGAATCGACGCAAAAATCGGCCTAGAAACGTGCTTCGCCACAGCCAGGGCTCAATACGACCCAAGCTGGCACGACCCAGATGTCGTTTCCCGCACCGCCACCA
Organism: Dermacentor andersoni; assembly: GCF_023375885.2. Taxonomy (NCBI): domain Eukaryota; kingdom Metazoa; phylum Arthropoda; class Arachnida; order Ixodida; family Ixodidae; genus Dermacentor; species Dermacentor andersoni. The sequence continues at coordinate 90,959,994 of NC_092819.1, read as the reverse complement.
GGCGCCGCTACTATACCTCAAACTCCAGCGCAAGACGCCCATAAGCTGGTACTTCATTCTATGACGCAAACTTCGACGCTTGTCGCAATGGACCCCGACACCGACAGATTGGCTCGCGATGGTGGGCTCAACGTCAGGGATTTGAGCACCGACGAGCGCGACCTGCTGCTGAGGGCTCGCACTGCCGGCGTCGTTGCGTACTACGACGGAGGCCTCGACACCGGCTCTCCGGAGCGGGAAAGCAACGAGGGCTTCCCACATCACATGGACGTGGCATTCTCGCTGCTTGTTCCAAATGAAAGTTTCGCGAGCCAGCAGAACCCTCACAGCACGACGCGATAACGAAAATACTGAAACTCCAAAGCGTGCGCGGCGCAGAGTCGAGCGCGTAGAGTCGAGCGAAAACGAAACCTTTTGAACACCCATATTACTGAAGGGTAACGTCAAAATGTTATTTTTTCTTAGAGTCGAATAGACGTAGACAAGTAGCATTTTTTTCTGTCTTATAATCGAATGAAAAATTTTTAATACGAGTAGTTGAGTATTAGTAACACAAATTATGAGGAGTCCTTTCGTCATCGGGCTAGTACCGGAATGTCGCTGGGGGGTCTCAAATCGTGTCGTGCATTTACCTTAATTTCTCTGTTACTAAAGCTCTGTTCGCGATTAAATTGACGCCTTAGATGTTCTAGAACATTGCTCTACCACTTTAACTTGAGTTTCTGGTAACCTTTAGTGTCCCTTTAACCGAAGCCACCACCGCTGCCATTTTGATTACCTCGCCGCCACGAACTGGCGCTCTCGCGCACAGATCCGCTGCCAGTCGTAGCCACCACTGCGGCAACGCTAGGCCTAGCTGCTTCGACGTTCGCTATTAAGCTTCTTGCCGTTCGATTCCGTGTTTCTTCATTTCTCCGCTATCAGCAATAATTTTGGCTTCGAAGCTCGGAAAGCACAACGCATTGCATAATACTTGGTCCCGAAAGTTAGTTTTGCCTCAATACAGTTGTGTGACGCGGTGAAGCCTTAGCAAAGTATTGCGGTGAAGCTTAACAAGCGTAGGAAGGGGCGGGACACTGTATGTATTCCTTAATTTGACATGCCTGTACCTGCCCTCTCCTGTCACAGTAGGAGCACCGATATGCCTAATATGTATACTGGCAGGCATTCAGATCTTTTTCAGACGTTCCCTTGTCGATTTGAGCCCTAAAGGGCAGTAAAAGACATGTATTTATTTTTTCGGACTGCCTGATTTTTCTCAAGTTTTCACGGCCCCTAGGGGGTCCAAGAAATTGGACGTTGACTGTAAACTGACCAAAAGTATGCTTCAAATGGTCCGCGGGGCGAACGCGCGGCGAAAGGAGGATGAGAACAGAAAGGACTGGCGCATTGAGGAATGAACGGGGAATGAAGTAAGCGACTGCTTCTTTGAAGGAGCCTGAGCTCAAAAAACAAAGTGTTGGCTGATGCCGAGATGCAGGTGTCCCTCACCAAAACCAAAGTAAACTGTTTAAAGCAGTGAAACAACACAGACTTCGTGCGTGGGCTGAAAGTATGTCAGGACAGTTGCGCTTGACTTACGAGCTGTTGAGAGAGAATCTCAATTGTGAAAAAGTTCGGTACCACTGAGCTTGCTATCAGTTGATAGAAAAGCTCGTATTCGAAAATATTTGCTTCTGTATGCATCCCCTTTTTATTTCTTTTTGAGAATGTCCGACTCGATTTGCAATTTTTTTCGAAGACATTTTATTTGCTGTGCATATTACTAACCCCTCCCTTCTACTTTCTTTTTTTCAGTAGCATAAACCCTACTCCTTTGTATTCAAATTGGATTAAGTCGGTATTTTTTTCATATGTTTGCTAGAGAGTGACAGCGTCGGGCGATATGGTTTCAGCCCGTCTTGACATAAAACACAGTTCTGCATCACTCAGGGAATTTCGCGAAGGCACTCAGGGAAAACCTGGAAAACTCGGGGAATTTGGAAATGTCAGCTTGGTAGACACCCTGGTATAGTGAATTTCACACATCAGCGATTTGAAGGATCTCGTGAATGCAACTTTGACTGTTGTGAACCAAAGCATGGCTGGTGCTGCCTCCAGGAGGCTTGTGTACAAGGCGGCTATGTTGTGTATGTTATTGCTTGCAAGCACCAAAAGCAATTTTTTGGGGCTACATTACATGCCTAAACAGTAATACATTTACGGACAAGGTAAAGCTCCACAGCGGTATCTGCGCCATCGTCCAGAGGCTTCTTATTGAATTGAAAAAATTAACTCCAACCAATAATTTACATATTTGAAACCCAACGTTTCAGGACCAGCTTGGTCCCTTCTTCAGGGGTGACTAAAACCTGGGCCAGCAGCAGCATGGGGTGGCCTACGGTCTCCCTTTGTTAGCACGTGGCGCAGTCCACTAACGTACGCTGAGGGGAGCGTTCTTGTCGTGATAATTGCATTCATGAGGCTGACTTAATGCGCAGCTTCTGCCACTGTTGGGTCTGAATCGCCCATGCTGTCACTTTCCGTGCTTCACTTTCCTCATCACTGTCACGAGGTTACACTTCGGCAGCAACAGAGGAAACGATGACGAACACTCGAACCTTGTAGCAGACATCTTTTCATGGTAACGGCAGCGGTAATGCTGAGCTTAATGTCACGTCATGTGCCAGGGCCGACTTCTTTGTGCCACGTTCGATAGCACGAATGATGTCCAATTTTTCTTTCAGCACCCAGTGCTTTTTGCTTCGGCATGACGTGGGTCGTAGCTTGCATAACGCCACAACACTCTCTGGCATGGCACCAGAATGATGTTGATGTGGCTTCACGCGCAAACACATGTACGGGGCACATAGAGAACAGGGCGCTTGGAGGCCGTTGTGATCTCTGAGGCTTGTTGTTCTGCCGGGCTGCCTGATGGGGATGATGCATAGTCAGTGTAATAACTCTATGGGACGATGCACCGCTGTGATTGCGCGACGAAAAGTGGAAGCACTACGCATTAACCGATGCGTACGCAATAAGCTGGTATAGTTTATACTAATACAGAACGCATTATGTTCAGTGGCCGCTGAGTCGGGCATTTGACTTTACTAATTTTAAAACAAAACTACTCTTTAAGCGGATACAGTTTAACGACGTTTTACTGTACTAACAGACATTTCATTCAAATGAAACAAGGTTAGTCAAAATTGAGAAATCTCCAAGCAAACATTTTTGTGCATACACACGATTGCTGCTACATTGTATAGATCTATAATAAGAAATCTGTGAATGTATCGAAGTATCTTAAAATACAGATGGAAAGTATCGTATCAGATACAATAATTGTGGTTGTATCTTGTATCTGTATCTCAAATACTTGTTGCCCAAGTAGCTTGTATCATATCATAATTGCAAAGTAGTATCTTTGCCCAGCCCTGGGGATGTGCAAATATTCAAAACTTTCAAATAACAAATTGAATATTGCCCTATTCAATATTCGGGCCCCATTGTTAAACATGGATATGTTCCAATAATTTTCCTAATATATCAAATCCCCAACATTGGGTGATCAAGTGTAAAATTGGAGAAAAAGTGAGATAAATTTTATCCTAGCACTCAGTGTGCACATACACTAACATAAGAAGTTATGTAGTGGGCACTATATGTTGCTCAGGGAACCAAATATTTCTGGCTAAACCGCTTTTATTTGCACTCACCAGGGAGTCCCAAGTGTGCAAAAAGAGTGCTTATTTGCTCCTACTGCTCCATTTGTACCTTTAGCAAACAACACTTTATAATGTGCAATGTAATGATAAACTCGCTAACATTACGAATATACTGTGAAGGGAGCAGCAATATTATATTAATGAGGAAAATGGCTTTTTGTTATTTGAAAACTCGTCAGAAGGTATTCAATATTTGGTTTGCTTCTGGCACTATTCAATTAATATGTGATACAGTGCACTTTGATTAAACTCTCTCGAATGCAAATGCTGGATAAACAAAGCGATGGTAGCAACGTTGGTTGGCCGCCCATAGGCGCAATGGTAACAAGCTTTGCTTGAAATGGAACGCATCCTTTTGTGAACTTCGGTTAAACGAAACATTAACTGAAAATACCCCCTACCTCATCAGTGTATGGAACAGGAAATGTCGGACAAACATGTGAAACGATGATGCTATAAATGGCGGAGAAAATCCAATCCATAAGGCAGTTGTAGGATAGTTAGTTCAAATTAAGGATGCCGAAGTTGCAACAGTGTTTCTATCATGAAGACTGGGCAAGTAATGATCCCAGAAAAAGAAGAGAACACTATGGATTTGGTAATTTCTTTCCAGTCAGGTTGCCGCTACTGCTTTGTTCACGCCGCCAGGATTGAGTGATCTCAGACAATGCCTTTGTTACCTGCTCTGATGAGAAGATATTAAAGTTTGTGATGAAGGCCATGGTTATATTGAAGGATACATAGGTATTGCTGTTTTAGTGTGTGTGTCGCTGTGTCCGACCAGATGGCAGTTATTGTCTGCAGCGCTATATTGGATGTGAGGAGTGTGTGGAATTGCATGTCATTGTTTTGCTCATGAACACAACCCTGCAAAAAAAAGGAAACTGCAGTAGGTTTGTGCTAATTTGATCTCAACTGAAGGTCCTGGCCAGTGCCCATGCATTTCTATGGGCCCATACTTCTGTTATTCTAATCCTAAAATTTGCCTTTGCTGGATAATTCGAACGTGAACTGTCATCATGCACGTGCCTGATGCCTATGGTGACCCCAGTAACGACCCTTTTAGTGGCAGCATCTATCTCAGCAGAGCTTAGGGGGACGGTGAAGCGTTGAACACGCGTCATCTCCCATTGAAAATGGCTATTTTCGGCCTCCCCTAGGAACATATTCAGGCAATAAGCATAGCTCACAATGTCTCATTAAAGTATTTACCCGATTGTAATATGCATCTTCTTTTAAAGCAAAGCTTTCTTTGCAAACCTCTTGTGCCTGGCTTGCTGACCATGACTGCCGCCTGATGCTGTCTCGCCAAATAGCTTACACTCGGCTGCGAGACAACGGCACCATCTAGGAGTGATGGCTCACATTACTTACCCGCAGCAGTGGAAGGTAGAGGGGCGAATCCGGCCTGTGGATGTGGTTCGTTGGCCACTGATAGAGAGGGCGAGGGGGCTGTGACAAGAAAGCTGCACTGAGATAGAAGATATGGCACTGGAGGAGATGGCAGCACATTGGACGTGCATTGCGCCGCCTAGCAACTGCCTGGCCAGTCGCATCTGCTCCTCCAGAAGGGGGGGGCGCTGTCGAGTCGGTTACCCCGAACAAATTGCATATATAATGCTGGTTCATTGAAAGGTGCATTGCATTGCAGAACGCCTCATTCGGTGCATCCATGACCCAAATTAGAAAGTGCGTGTGAACACCGCCTTGTAAGCTTCACTTTATATACATTAAAACAGGGCACATTGGATCTGCTGCATTTTTCTCCCCAGGAAATTTGAGCCAAAAATTGCATGCCTAGTGCACTCCGACATGATACTAAAACCACCTCTGCAATGTGTGTATGCTTTACCGCATAGCACCATACATTGCGGCGAAGCCAACTTTAAAAACCATGTGGCAAAGCTGTTTTAACAAACTGGCCACTGTTCAACACATAATAGGCCTTTGATCATTTTTATTACTAAGAAAACAGGTGAATGTTATTTCTACTTTGTTTAGGAGTTTTAACGTCATTTCTACTTTAGTTTTCTACTTTGGACACATAGAAAGTGGGTGCATATTTTATTTACGTGGGTGTAAGAATTGAGCAAATGCTGCTAAATGAATCAGCAGTTAGTTTTGGCATTTTTATGCATCTTGTTTAATTCAGCCCACTGAATACTTTGATCAATTTCTTCGGTTCTATCAGGGTCGAATTAATAGAAATTGGCTGTACTATATCAGAAACAAAGCCTGTGAAGGTCTTTTCTTTTTTCTCCGCAGTAATAATAAAACACTCACACTCTTCGAATAAAATGATTATTGATGGTTTATGTGCACTTTGCATAAATTAAGCTTTGAATAAACTGAACACATTTATCTGTCCCTTTGATTTCTGAAGCGTAATCTATTGTATATTGGTATTCGCACACACCTATGAACCAGCAAGATTGTTGAGTCTCTAGCTTCTGTGCGAGGTGAGCCACACTGTTTATTATTATACTGCAAGGAGCAGCTCTTGCACAAGGTTTCAAGTTTGCTTTCAGAATGTTATCAGGTGTTAGCCCCTGCTGTCACACAAGACTAACTCGCAATGTTAATGGCCTTGTGTTGGCAATGGCTGGGCAGCCACACCACTGATAGGGGTGTGCTCTTTTCTTGGTTGCAAGTTGCCACTGTCTTTTTTTCCTGATGGGCTTGTCCCACTTTGAATGGCAGGCATCTGCAACAGCTGTTTTGTCTCTTGTTCTTCCTCCTGCGGGGGACAGAGAAGTGCTACAAGTGCAACCGGATAGGCCACTTTGCCAGGGACTGCAAGGAGGCCGAGGACCGGTGTTACCGCTGCAACGGCACTGGTCACATCTCCAAGGACTGCCAGCATGGCCCAGATGAAAGTGAGTGCCGTCCTCGCCTGCTACATTCTCTCATATTTATTTGTTTAGTTCTATACCTTCAGTGTCAATATGGTGTTCAGTGTCAATATGGAGCAGGCATAACGTAATTTTAAAGGTGTTAACAGGTACAGTAGACAGATGCTGGAGGAATGACTGAAGTTGAAAACATCTGGCACACAGAAAAAGCCATACAACCACAAACAAATGTTGAGGAAATACAAGCCACGCAAAGCAATTTTCAAAGTGCAAACTTTTAAACTTGCTCCCAGAGTACATCGTGGCTAGACACAGCTGATGCAAACCAGACACATAGTGGCAGCTCCTAATTGAGCTTTAATGCTGATGAGAAGTGTATTTATATTTATATCATTACATATGTACATTACATAGTGATGGATCAGCAGCTCGGTAAAGCATTGATGCTTTTGCATGGGGCACAGCGAGCGGAGTCGGCGATTGTCTAAAATCTGATTTGTGGGTCAAGCACATTGGATTTTGTACGTGAATCGTTGAAAGTTCCAATGCAATTGCTGGTGCCTGCATGGCTTTCAGAAAGTACTGCACTACACAGTTCGCGTTGCGCATACAATCAAATTACAAAAAGCTTTGGTGACAACAGCCAAAGAATAGAACTATTTATAACATTCGAGAAACTTCTGATACATGCAGTCACACCGTGCATTGAAGGACAATGTTTAACATTTGTTAGCCAGTGAAAAGTAGTGACTGAAGAAAGATTAAAGAAGTGAACAGACGGACGCACGGTACTCCGGTGCCATCTCGCAGCAGTCGTCGCAGAGCACGTCTTGCGTAGCACTGTTTTTCTTCTTGCGCTTTCACCATACCCTCTTCCTACGCTTTCTGCCTCATGGTTCTGCTGCACCCTCCTCCTCCACTTTTTACCGCACGCTCTCTTCGCTGTCGCCGCCTTTCATTCGCTGCTGTGCTGTGTTTCTCTTTCATCCTTCGCTGTTGGGCTTGTTCGTTTGGTCACGCCGACACTCGCTGCAGGGACGGGTGCCTAAGAGATGTGCTATAAAACGAAAGACCGGCGGTGACACCTCCTTTGCTGGAGCTTCGGTGCAAAATGAAAGAAAATAGAGCTTTGACCATAATTTTCTTTACTAATCAACGTATTACCGCGAATTAAATGAAAATTGTTTCAAAAGAATATTTTATCCATCTAAAGTGATTCAGTGTTTCTTTTTAGTGTCCCTTTAAGCTGCCTTGAAAAGTATGTGTATATATTTTAAGAAAAAAATGTGCTAACCGGGAGAATGTTCGTTGCGAAGTCGCTAAAAAATTCAACAGACTCAACTCTAATTGACATCTACGTAATGCGATGTGTTGTGGCATGAGATGCCGATCAGCGCCTATCTGGTGGGGCCTGAGTGGCCCGAGATGTGCATTGTCGTTTTTGAGGCTTCAGCAAGCTTATGTTTGCGCTACTTGAGTTTGGCCTGGGTCAGCAGCTTCTTCAGGCATGCATTTTGGTGGGAAGTTTTGACGTGCCCACTTGGCGGCAATTGGGAATCTCTGCCAGAGCGAAACATGACACTGACATCGGAACGGCGTCACATTTGGGTCATTTGAGTTATTGCTTATTAAAAGCATGCAGTACGCTTTCTACGCCACATGCGCTGTTAAATAGATAAATGAAGATGCTTAATGCAGTGGACCCGGGCAGGTGAGTACTGTGGGAAAACTGCTGTTGAGGGCGATTACTGCTCTTAATCGCGTGTGCCTCACAGCGTTTCTTATTTACACGGGATCTACTGGCCAGAAAACATATTATGCGATAGCAGTTTGACGATTTACTGGACATTGGTGCCGAGAGATGTTTTCCGGAAGTGTATTAACCAGTAAAAAGGAAGTGTAAAAGTCTAATCCATTTATAACAAACTCGATAGTTCCGTGAAAAGTAGTTGTATCAGTAGCTCATTATATGTGGACTTGCCCTTCAATACGTACAAAAATTAACAACACTGAAGCTGGCATCTGCAGTTGTGATTTGTTTGGTTTGAAAACCATATTTTCAGTAGAGTGGAACCCCGGTTATACGTCCCCTGGTTTTGCGACAACCCGCGTTTTACGACGGATTAGTGCAGTCCTGGCGAAGTCCCCATAAAAGCAATGCATTAAAAACCTCTGTTATCGGATGCAATTTTACACCTGACCGATGTTATACAATGACCCTCGTGAAGCGCTGGACGGAACGGCGGACGAAACAAAAGTGCCGCGGGTCTCTTTCTTCGCTCCGTCTCTCCGCATGCCTCGTCTCATCGTTCGTTTCTCTCTCCCCTACCAGCAGCCGCCCGCGATGCCCACTGTGCTGAAATAGCGCCTTTTCTTCTCCACAATCACTTTCTCCCTCTCTTCTCAGCGGTGTCACCACTTGTAGTGTTGGGGCAGCGTTTCTCTCCTTCCAGTTTCCCAGCAGCAGATCGCCGACGAGGTAGCGCGGAGAGGCCTAGGTTTATAACATGTGTTCTTCGTTGTAATCCTAGCGACCAGCATTCAGCGGAGGTTTTGAGTTGTGTGGAGCAGCGCGACGCACGATGTCCCGAAAGCGGACAGTTCTGTCGCTCGGTGATAAGCTGAATATTATCGAGGAAGTGGAAAAGCGACATGGATCCACGAAAGCCAGCATATACCGGGACCTTAAGTTACCCGAATCTTTGCTTAAGACGATCCTGTCAAACGAAGCAATGATATTGCAGGATGCCAACAAGTTCGGGTTCAAGCGGAGAGAGAGAGAGAGGAAAGGGGAAAGGCAGGGAGGTTAACCAGGGAAAAAGATTCGGTTGGCTACCCTACGCTGGGGAGAGAGGGAGGGAGAGGTAAAGTGGTAACAAAGTAGAGATAAGGAAAGGAAGGAGCATAGACACACAATCACAATCAGTCACTGTCACCGAATACTGTCATCGCACAGCACAGTGACACCTGAAGCACTGTCAACATCTGTTCAGGCTACAGCCGCCTGTCCAATTCTGTCGCCCTCAAAAACCGCAACAGTGCACTCGTCGCCCTCTGCTGCGAAGGCTTATGATGGCGGTATTTTAAAATAAGTTCCTCTGTGAGAGGTCTTTGGTCGAAGCGCGCTATCGCGGTTGCGAGTGATTGTCTCTGTAAATTATATCGAGGACAGTCACAAAGAAGGTGTTGAAAAGTCTCCTCGTCACCACAGTCCTCACACGAGGCGTCGTCGGCCCATCCAATTCGGTAAGCGAAAGACTTGGTGAAAGCCACCCCTAGCCTTAGTCGACAAAGCAGGGTAGCTTCGCGACGGCAGAGTCCAGGTGGAATACAAAGGCGTAGAGAGGAGTCAAGATTGTGGAGTCGGTAGTCGTGAAAACTTCCAGCGTTCCACAAGGAGAACGTGATGTCACGGCTGATCATTCGAAGTTTTAGAGCGGCATCTGTCCTTGATAACGGTATCAGCTCCTCTTCGTCCCCTTGAAGAGCCGACCGAGCAGCGCTATCAGCGTGTTCGTTCGATCAAAAGTTAGAAAAAGTTCTCGTCAAGCAGCTGCATCAAGCACGTAGCTCTGCGATCAACGTTAACGGCACCATTATAAAAGAAAAGGCGGACCTTGTGGCATTGCGTCTGGGCATCGACGACTTGCAGGCATCGAACGGGTGGCTGGATTGCTTTAAAAAACGAAACAGGATTGTGTACAGCCGCTCCTGCGGAGAAAGCACTTCCGTGGACGTTTCGACGGTGAATGAGTGGATGGAGTCACTGCCGGAGATGATTGCTGCATACAAGCCGTGCGACGCTTTGAACGCCGGTGAGAGCGGTATTTTTTGCCATATGCAGCCCAAGCAAACCGTTGCGTTTAAGGGGGACAGCTGTCATGGTGGCAACCATAGTAAAGAGTGTGTGACGGCACTATTCTGTGCTAACGAGGACGGTTTCGAGAGGCTGCCCGTGCTCGTTGTTGGAAAGTTTGCAAAGCCACAGTGCTTTAAGAACTTGAAGACGCTGCCGTGCAGCTACAACAAAAAGGCATGGATGACGTCTTCGTTCTTCAGCAATTTCTTGCAGCAGCTGGATAACAAAATGGGTGCTAAGGCGAGGAAAATATTGCACCGTGCCACCCACCCGATATGTCCAGTCTGAGGAACATAAAGGTTGTTTTTTTTTCTGCCCAACTGCACAAGCCGGCTGCAGCCACTAGATGCCGGCATCATTAAATGCGTCAAGCAAGGGTACCGGAAGCGGTTAGTGCAGCGTCGGCTGGCGGCAATGGAGCACAGTGAGTTGGAAAAAAGGATCACTGTGCTCGACGCCATGCATTTTATTGCCAGTTCGAGGAACACAGTGTCGCGAAGCACAATCACTAACTCGTTCAAGCACTGCGGCTTCTGCCTCCTCTGCTGGGGACACAACCTCGATGCCGCTCGAGGCCGATGCAGGCTTCGCCGACGACGAGTTCGAGGGTTTAAACCTTACCACGACCTTCGCCGAGTACGTGGAGGCCGACGAGAACGTTGCGATCTGCAGCGAGGTGTTGCTGGATGACGCCATCGAGGAGGCTTTGCCTAGTGCCGACACTGCTGCGACATTAGACAAGGACGACGATGACGCCACAGATGCCGTGCCTGTGCCTACCATGTTCGCCGAGGTGCTACAGCACATAGACGGCATTCGGAACTTCATCTGTTCACGCGACACCGCAGAGGACCTCCTTTTGGACGTTGCCCAACTGAAGCGAAAGCTCTTGGTTCACGCATCAAACAAGGTCCAAAAGAAACTTACCGACCTTTTTAAAATTTCGCGCCAGCTGGCGGGAATCGCGGCAGTGGGCAGTGGAGTGCCGTAAAGGTTCGTTTGAATAAAGCATGATTGGTACCTGTACTGCAACATTATTTCTTATCGCATTTACTTTTTTGGTAATTTGCTTTTACAAGCACTGCAGAGTATGTTAGTAGTTTACATTGGAGTTTCTCGTAAATCCGTCGCACGAAATAAGTAGTATTTTTATAGGCATAACTTATGTTCGAATTTTACGGCACCCGCATTTTACTAAGCTTTTTCGCGGTCCCGAGAAAGTCATATAATCAGGGTTCCACTACATATATCTTAATTTTTATTCATGGCACTTTATCGCATCAAGCTGCAAGTTTCCGTTACAAAATGTCATTTCAAGAACGAAATGCGGCATTGTAGCTATTTCAAAACTGCACCTGACCTGTTGTGATCACCTGCTATTTAAAAAATACATGTGCAGTCACTGCCATTTTTAATGTAATTAGCATTCTTTGCCTAGTTAAGTTGCGTTGAGCCTATATAGCTATATCTATCTATCTAGCCTTTGTGCAGACCCATTTTCCCAAGTTGTCTACCTGCTTGGGCCACTAGATATGGTTGTGATATGGTTCATGGTTGTGATGTCGTCGGTATAGTGCCATCGTCGTCATTCTAGCTTCGTGATGTCTTTCGTCATGCAGTCGCTATCATGCATCCATTGTCATACCGTCGTCATGTCATTGCGGTTGTGCCATCGTCGTCATTTCAGCTTCGTCATACCATCACTTGTCATGCTGACTCGATGAACTGATCCTGATATACCAGTTCATGATGGGTCGTCGCAGGAATTATAACGTGATGTTTACCGCGGACCAATAATAGAGATAGTGTGAGGTCACAGTACATTGATGCAGCTCACAGCATTAAGCAATAGACAGAAACAATAAGTGTTTCAAGCAGCATATCACAACTGGTATCCCAGTAGGTCTGCTAGGAAGCTATTGCTTGGGCTTGATAATAATCCTCTGATTGCTTCTGCCCAATTGTTAAAGTGAAAGTCTTTGTTTTTTTGCCTGCCTTCTCGGCTTTGCCGTAAGTGCAGTGAAATGTGGTCATTATTGATGTATCTGGGTTCGTTATAAGTGGGTTCGACTGTAGCTGTATTAGGTCCCATCCTTTTGTGTTCTTGATTGCAAACGTTGGTGCCAGGACATTGTACGAAACTGGATCGTATCGATGTTGTTCTACTGTACATGTTTCACTTCAATGTGCCCATGTGGAACAAGTGTTCCAAACAGTTATTTTCCATTCGCATTTCAATTTATGTTGATGACACAGCTCTTTAAGGCCAACTCCAACGAACTGCAATGAAATGCCAACTGTAATGGGTGCTGTAAGAAGCCCAGAACAGCATATACATAGAACAGCTTCCTTGCAAAAAGTAAGATGATTGAAATACAAATAGATGGGTTGCAAGAAGCTCACAGAAATGGGCGCTTTTGTACCGAAACTTTATTGCTTGCAAAAAATGACAAAGCTCCTTGATGTTTAAAATCCGCGTAATACCGGTGCATGACCTCCGAGATGTGGCATGCTGAAAATTTTCGAGGCCCTGGTCTGGCTGGTATTTGTGCGAGGCACACACAAGCACACAAATAGTAGCAGTGCTGCACTTGTCTGCAGGATTTTTCAACAGCTGCATTATGACTGGTGTTTTGCATTATGACTACTATAACTGGCACTAGTGTTATGTATAAATTGAATTCTATGAGAGAGTAAATGGTAGTCAGACAAGACCTTACTACTATAAGCTGCCGGAGTAGCTATGGCTGTGGCATTGCACTGCCAAGCATGAGGCCACAGGATCAAATCCCGGCCACGCTTCGATGGGGCAATATGCGATAACGCCCGGGTACCGTGCATTAGGTCCACGTTAATGAATCCAAGGCGGACAAAATTAATCCGGAGTCCTCCACTACGCCATGCCTCATAATCAGATTGTGGTTTTGGCTTATAAGACGCCAGAATTTATTATTATTGTTACTTATATTCTGCTCTTCATTATAAGTAGTCATGCTGTAAGTATTCATTTATAACCAAAGTGAAATTTCGGCGCACTTTGCCCTTAAGCATATGGGGGCAGTCATGTAAGCACGGAACTCTCGCACCCTTTTCTTTTTCTCTGACCAGTGTCGTGCTACAACTGTGGCAAAATGGGCCACATTGCGCGTGAGTGCAAGGAGCAGGAGAAGACATGCTACATCTGCCACAAGCAGGGACACATCTCCAGGGACTGCGAGCAGGATGAGAGAAGGGTGAGCACTCCAGTCGTCTCTCCTGCTTTTAACTCGTGTCCATTGTCCTGCGTGTTTTGTTTGTCATGGAGGTGCAACCACTATGCTCTCTGGTGTCTTGATTCCTATTTGCTGTGCCTGCCTTTGTGTACTTCCCTCCCTTTTTTTTAACCCCTTGCCACAATGTACCCATCACAAGGTCCCGGTGAACCTTGTGCACAGTGCATGATGTATGGCTGTAAACTCTTGTCTCTTTCAAGTGGCACTTTGTTGCTTGAGCTAAACAGCTGGGCTGTGTGCAGTGTTGCTGTGGCTCCTGTCACAAGGTAACAGCAGCTCCCCTACTGCAATATATGTGCTTCATCAGTATTTTGGTGTCTGCTGCCCCTTTCAACTGTTATCTGTTTGATAGGTGTTTGTGTTTACTTGTGTCTGGCACTAAGACTTATTAAAAATGGACACTTGAAAGATCCATTTCTCATGAGAGTTTCTAGAACACTTATTTCTCTTCACATGCAGTTTTGTTTGATCGCTAAGAAAGGTGAAAGTTTACTGTGATGTACCGTTGCATTCTCCGGATGCTTGGTACATGTTCACACACATTGTGAGCAAGAAGGAAACCAGAAAGCATAAATCAATTTACATTAGTGTTCCAACATGCCGGACATTAAGCTGTCAGCTTACATTAAAATTTACCCTGCCAAGAGGCATCTCCGCATGACAGTGAGGCTTTGGGATGCCTCTAGGGTTAGAAAGTTGAAGACATTCTAATGTGACTTTACACATGACAAACAATGCATTACAGCACACTCGGAACTCCCAGTAACCAGAGTTCAGTGCGTGGACTAGTGAAGGCTGCTGAAGCTATTGCACGCATTCTCTGCTGTACAACGCACATTGTACTTTGCATGCCTCAAGCTCTGCAAGTTCATGTCCAGTTTTGTTTCACAATAGCGTGCACTAGCACAAGTGCTGTCCCACGTACCAAGGTGTCGGTTCACTCTGGCTGGGACTACTCAGGTACGCTCCGCCAGCACTTTCTGCCTCCCCCCCATATTTCGACACACTTGTTTTTTCCTCTCAGCCTAATTGAGCTTTGTCCTGCAATAGCATGCACTCACCAGTCTGCTGTCTCGCTTACCACGGTGTCGGTTCACTCTGGCAGGCAGTGTTCCAGGTAGGCATCGGCAGCACCTTAACACCTGTACTGTCTCTGTGTGCCTTTCTGTCTGTCTTCACTTTCTTTGTAGCTTGAACTTTAGTCAGCATTTGACTTGTATGCTACATTGAACAGGATGCTGATGTAAATTGGCAGTGAAGCACTGGCCAAAAAGAAAAAAAAAAAAAAATGTGCTGATGTCTTCTGCTGCATATCTTGGGGATTTTAATGTAGCCATAGAAGTAACGTTCCAGCCATATGATGAAACAGGCACTTCAAATGTCACATTCTGCCAACTAGTAAATGACTGCAGATTTGCTACACCAATTCTGCACTGTGTGAACTGACTTCAGGTTTGTGCAGAGCAAAGGGTAAGCCGCAGTTCGATTGGGGCGAAATGCAAAAACGCCCGTGGTCCAGTGCATTGGGGGCACGTTAAAGATCCCCTGGCGGTCAAAATTAACCTGGAGTCCCCCACTACGGCGTGCCTCATAATCAAATCGGTGTTTTGGCATGTAAAACTTCAGAATTCAGTCGGCAAGGTGTAAGGTAAAACTGACTGACAATGTCGATGCCATGAGATGACTCTCCGATCATAGGTCTACCATGTGAGAGGTGGCAATGCATTTCTAGGAGAAATGTGCACTGTTCCGGCATCATTTTCTCTGGACTCTTTAAAGCTCAATGAATCATATGACGTGACTGTTTCTTCGTCAAACGTTTGTCAGTGTGCAACTTCATGCAAAATCATTGAAGCAACTTTATCTCAAGAGCTACTAGAAAGACATACTTTTGGCACACCATTCAATTGTCCCCGCGAGTAACCATTAGCACTTTCGTTAGAAAGCACATACGTCTCCTTCCAAAACGGTGCTTTTCGAGAGGGGAATTCGCAAAGCCACGGTCCTTCGAGTCAGAGAATGTGATCCTGCTCAAGGAACTAAAAGAAAAGAGTGAAAGGCTAGTTAAAATTATAATCTTTTTGTAGGCTACCACTTGCCGAAATTGCGAAAAACAAAAGACTTTGGGGCTTCTCCTCTAGTGCAGAGTTGAGAGACATCAGGCGCAGTGTCCCTCCTCCCTAGAACGGTAGCCTTGCTTTACTGCCGAGTTGATTGAGCGGAAGGAGCATGACTGTGTGTCCAATTAGCTTTTATAATTTTTCAGCCAGGCTAACTGTGCATCACTCAAGTCTGCTGCATTTCTGAGAGACGCATGCATTCACGAAAAATGCAAAGTTAACCAGCTGTGCCTATGCGTGACACTGTGATCAGTGATGTTTTTAAGGGAAGCGTGAAGGTAGTGCCCATCTGGAAGCGGCTATAACGGCATTTGTTACACTGTGTCTGCACCTAAAGATTTGTATCACACCATTTCGATTTACCTGCACTTCCTGAGCTAGTTTTGGAGGTGCTGCACTTGGCTATTCGTTTTGCACAGTGCAGGCTTCGGGCAGGACACATTCTAGGTATTCCTTGCACTCGTTTGAGAGCTAGTGCAGGGCTTCTGCAGATGGTGTGGTGCCATGCCAGTTCTGCAAGTGCAAGAACTGGCACTCAACTGGCAAGAACCGATTACCGTATTTTTCATTGTATAAGTCACTTTTTCTTTCTGAATTTTTCATCGGTGGGTTTTATTGAACTTATATACTTTTCTTTTAAAAGAAAAAACTGCCGTCAAAATTGGATTGGATGCTATGGCCACGCCAAGTGCGCTGGGTTGGTGTTCTCTGGCAGTTGCTACGGGTTGTGTGTGCGCTATTAAGGTAGCAGGTTCTTCTCGTGATCGAGTTGGTGAGCACTGTGCGAGAAGGATGGAGGAGCAACGCAAGCGGCGGCAGGCCGACTGCTAGTCAACCGACTCTGAAGAAGTCGTCGCATCTGCAGATAACTTTCAAGGTGTGGTACGCACCGGTTCGCAAACTATGCAGTTGCTCTCAAAGTACAAGCCACCCTCCCTCTCGCGCTACCTTCCCGCTTTCCTCCCTCGTGTGTGATTCGGCTCACTATCGCACGCCTTCACTCGCACGTACAGCATACGGTGCACGGGTACAATCTCATCACCTTTGGACTTTATATAGAACATTGCGGTGACCATGATGGCAGAAATGTGCCTAGAGGGTCCATATCATTGCTTGCGCATCACCCACTTTTGCGAAGTGAAACATCACTGTATATTTTTTTAATCGCTTACTGAATGAACAGGTGCATATATCTATATTTTGCATAAACTGCCATTTTGAGGGGGGTGGGACTTGTACACCGGAAAATATGATAGTTCACAAAGTGAACAGACCTATCTACACTACGGTACAGCATGATCCTGGTGACCCCCGGTGACTCCTCCCTAAAGCCTCGTGAATTCCTTACTGTAAAACAAATGGGGACATCTGTGCGAAGTGAAGCCCCTTTTGAAATAGTTGAGTGAGCAGAGACGAATTAAATAGACTTGCAATGTGCATTCAATAACTAAAGAGTTGATTGGTCGTTGCAAGCACAGTTCTGAAAGACAAACATTACATGACTTCTCATGAGGTTATTGACCATGGGGGGAAATGGCATAATAGTGGTCAAAATGACCAGCAGTTAATTTTCTGTCTTCTACTAAGTACTTGTGTGTGTTCTGTCTCTGGCAGGCCACAGCTTGGTCTCTTGCTCTGGCTTGCACACACATACATCCTGTGCTTGGCTTGTCCTCTTGCATGCTGCATGCTTTGTGGTGGCATTGATTGTGGTTGCTGATTTGATTTCGGGGGTGGATGGGGTGGATTTTTGTTTGTTTTCCCAACTTTTCTTGAAAAAGGTTGATTTTTTTTTGCCCCTCTCCTCACTTCTTGACTTTGGCCCCCCTCCCCCCATTTCAGCGTCCCGAATGATGAATTCGGGGGGCGGCAGGGTCGACTCTTTAGAGAACGGGAGCCCCCTCCAAGACGAACCACCACCATCACCGTAGGCCGCGACGGCGGCAGCGTTTTTCTCGTGCACAGAGCGGGAATGGAATTTCGCACACTTCCTCGTCCTTCCCCATCCCATGCGTGCCTCCCCCTGCTGCTTGTCCCAGCTGCTATGGAGAGATGGCGGCGTGTTGTTCTCCGGCTGCTGCCTTTCCCAGAAACTGAGCTCTCCTTCGTATCACCCTCGCTGTTGAAAATGCTCCTTGAGAATCTGTTCCCTATTTTCTAATTATTTTTGTTCTTTTGTGCATGTTATTAAGGGGCAAGTTAGGAATTAGACAAAAAGAAAAAAACAGATCTTTTTAGTCTTTATTCTCTGAGTTAAGGTGCTGAAAGCTGGATGTATGTAATTGTGTTACGTAACATACACGTTTTCTGAATGAAGCCTATTTTTTGTTTATATAATATTTTAACTGATTGATTTATTGATTTATTAATTCTTTATTGGTTTATCACATATACATGTGATGGGAGGCGAAGGGAAAAGCCATTCAAGGATGGCTTGAGGGAGTCCTTCGCCCCCATACTGGCATACTGGAACCAATGAGACTAAAATAGATAATGTATTTGGAAAAAATTGCACAGAATTATATATCTGCAAGTTTTCAGCACCGTAACTCGGAAAATAGATGTGTATTGAAAATATTTGGCCCTAGACTTTGCCCTTAAAAGGAGGCCCAGGTGTTCAGTTTAGCCAAATGCTGCTGTAACTGCTTTGTTTAATTTGGCAGTTTTGTTTGTCAAAAGCATTAATTTTTATTGTTGTAGACTTGTAACCTTGCACGTTGCGGGTGTAGTTTTTCTAATTGTTTGGTTATTTTTTCCATTAATTTCGAGATGAAGTTCAGTAGTTCCTAGTGCCAAAAAGAGGTGCAGTGTGTTTTGTTCTTTCTCTCTCCTTTGTACACCCCTCTCTCCCCCTTGCTTTCAGTTTCTTCCTCTTCTAAGATTTAGATATTGTAGTTTTCTGTTAATGCCTGCGTAAAGTTATAGGCTGCCTTTTTTTCCTCGTCACTTGTTGGCTGTGTTGCACTGAGAAAAGACAAGCTGTGCGTTGTGGTTCGTTGGCTGTACATAAAGGAGCTATTTTCTTGTTCACTCAGGTGATAAAATAAAGTGGGAGTGATTAAAAAAAAAAGAGAAAACAAAGGGCAGTTTCGTTTTTTCTTTCTTCTTTTTTTGCATGAGAGCAGTTGAAACTGTTTGTAGTTGTGGGCATGCTGATGTTTCTGTGCATGTATGGAGGCATCCCCTTGCATTAAAGCTTGAATTTTCTCCACCACAAGCTTAGTAGCTCTTAGCCTGCAGCAGCACACCACCATGTTCAAGCATGCGCATGAGTGAAGTAGGTGTCACTTAAGCTACCTTCACAGCAATCCTGCTGCAAGGGAGGTCGTGAATTAATGGCACACTGGAGGTGGTCAATCGATGCCTATGCATTACAGTCATTGGACTCTTTGCACACAAGGAAAAGTGAACAGTCAATGGCACTGAAGTTGATGTCGCTGGGGCACACAGAGCGATGAGACCTGACACTGCAGGAGACATTTCTTCTTGCATGGTGTCTTTCACCATAAGAACTAACAGTGCCGAGGCTAAAACAGCAAGGGATATGGCGGCAATGCTAACTACCAGCAGGTTTATGCCTTTTAGAATTAAAGCGTGCCTAAAACACACAGGCAATGCAAGTTGCTGAAAACAGTGTGCACAAAATAAGCAAAACTAACAGAAGAAAAAGAGAGCAGTGCTGCTGTCTTTATCAGTTAGGCAGTGTAGATGGCCATCCCCCAATTCTGATGACTGTCAAAACATCGCTGTGAAATGAGGTAAAATACCCACCCATTTGCTAGCAATGCTGCTGCGAACACTTCAGACAGGTATAGTTCGTTAAAGTGCGGCTGGGAACCTACAGAGTTGCTTTATGCTTTTGCTTGCCTGGGGCTTTTTCAAATTCCTGCCATTCTTGCATTGCATGCGAGAACCTGATAGCAGCTGTTCAGATTGCTTTTGACGCGTAAAGCAATTGTTGCTGACTTGTGAACAGCAAGCAAAGAAAGCAAACATTAAAATACTAATACCAGAAAAAAAAACTAAAATCATTCACATCAAGCCTTGTCATCACAGCTGCTCTTTGATGTGCAAGCACGTGTATTCGATTGTAGGAGGAGCGCTTGTGTCCAAAGGCCAATACAAAGGCCATAGTGGAAGCTGGAAGAGGCAGTCAGTGTATTGGTGCCAAGTCATTGTCATGCATCATTAGCACTTGACAGTACAATTGTAAATGTTGAAAAGAGCACCTTTTAAGGCATCTTTATGTAATTCTTCATCATTACAAGCATTGTGACCTTATTCTATGCGCATCACCTTCAGGCACCAATTTTATCCAATTTGACCACACTTCTTTCATCTTGAGAACTGCGAAAACCATACAGCTGCAGAAGGGATTAAGCACTGTCAGTTCTTGGGTGAGTTTTTTCAAGCTTACAGAATGTGGGCTTTATCCGAGAACTCTTCACAGGAACATCAGATGCGATAACATCAATTGTTTTATGCTTAGCATACTTAGAAGGAATCTAGCCACTTGAAGAATATGCCTGATGTAAAACATAAATAAAAACTATGAAAGAGTAAACCTGCTACATGAAAACATATTGATATTGAGAGCACTCACACAACCATGTGTGTTCCAGCTCCTGCTAAAGCATTTTAAACGTACTATGTATTCAAACTTGCAGCACAGACCCAACCGGAACTGTTTCAATATGAATGCAACACATTTTAAATACTACTTTCATAAGTGGTGTTGATGAACTGCTGTGGCATGCACAATTGTGCACGTGGCGATATGTATCGGTTCTATGTTGCAAGTGGTCAGTAACCCTCCTGGTGGGGATTGGAATAATATAGTACATTTGCTTTTGAAAAGGCACACACACGCTTACACAAAGCAAACTAGTAAGTTTTACACAACCTGAAAACCAAAATTGGCATTGGATAGTACAGAAGTAGAATTTGCTCATTTTCCATCGCTTTTTAATGGACTCCATCTACCTGAAATTTATTCTCGAGATATGGTTTTTAGGATGTTCATTCAGGCAATACTAGGAAACCGTCAAATATGTGGTCAGCCAAGAGGTTGAATCGGTGACCAACAGCATCTGTAAAGACTGACTGTGCCTATGAAAACCTGGACAGGTATCAACTCTAGCTGTATCACTCATTGTCAGAAGCTTATACAAAACACTCAAGGCGTTTCACACTGTTTGCACGAACACACTAATTGTGGTTATGGGAGCTTGAAACAGAGTTTAATGCTGCGTATATAAATGCTGTTAGTTTTTCCTTGTGATTGGGCATAACTGCAATAGGCTTGAAAAGCAATAGGCTAAGTTCAGCTTAACCACAAATATGTTCACATTATGGGCATTACAAAGAGAGTGTGCCTGAATGTCCCTAGGCCTTTTGTAGCACTCTTTGTAGTCCAAACACCTCGATTCATTTATAAGGCAATGCTGGAACTCCAAGGCATGAAACCACCCAGCACATAATATAAGAATAATTGTTACTCCAAGTTCATATTGCAACTACATATCGGTCTGCATAAACAGTGATTGTGTTTATGGCTGAGCACTAAGGAGATGCATTAACCCAGTGAACTGTAAGATAATCTGTATCTGTACTGATTGCAACATTATGTAATCACAAACATTTCACAAAGTAAATAATAGAACGAAATTAACTGTACCAAGCAAACATGTCCCAAGGAAGAGATGTGGAGTTCATCATATTTGTTTGATGGCCTACGCCACGCGTGTTATTCTTTTGTTTATAAAGGTTTTATGAAGTAACCTCTCGTACGTCACTTCAGCGCTTCAGCTGGATTGCCTAGGGGTTCTTTCGTTACTTGAGCGACCAATCGTACCACAATCTTGGCCTTGGGGAAATAACGTAGTCGTGCAGGTAGCATACACTGCTATGAACATCTTGTCCAAGTTTTGCTGTCGTATGTGGTGCGTGGAGCTCGCAAGCGAATTGCAAAGTTGCCTTTTTCTCTCTTTTCAACGGAAGGCCCTGTCCTCACTCTCTTCTGAACGCTTTATTTCGTCATCGGACGCTTTATTTCATAATTCCCTTAGACGGCTGCTATTAGCCAATAGCTGACATCAAGCTGCGGCCGGCTACACGGTGTAGATACCACAGTTGCCGTGGGATGCTGCTATGAGTCCACTGACTATGCACACTGCGGCTCGCTGAGGACAACCGTGTTTGGCTTATGTATAGCGCGTCGTAGGCACCAAAGGCGGAAGTTGTGACATCTAACATCCAAAATGAAATTTGACCTGCGTGCCACGGTGACACTTAGAAGGCAGAGTGTTGTGGGCGCGCTCCACTGTGCCGTAGCCTTTGCACTCCAAGGCATAGAAGAAGGAACAGGAGCACATTGGAGGCCGTGTTTGCCAATAACTCCGCTTTTGCTGAATGCATTGAAGTACTTTTTGCGGCAAAGAGTTTCTGAAATAGCCTATTTTTACTTCAAATGCCTTTCTCCACTTCGATGAAAAGTGGTTCAGGGCCCCTTCAATTGCCTAAGCAACCACATATCACAAATTAGCATTTTGTTTACTTATTTTAATGCATACATTGCAATTGTAAAATCAAGCAACTTTGTGCTTGATTCATGTCTGTGCCTGTATAGTAGGAATACTGTGACTACAGTCAGAGAAATATGCCCTAAAAAGGTTATAGGGTACACCCTGCATACGGCTAAGGCTGAAGGCAAGCTCCCATCCTAGCCACCCTCAGTAGCTCCATATCATGCCCCCAAACCATAGTGCAGGTAAATAGCAACTGTGGCTGGTTTCGGCAAACAAGTCAAAGCGACGGGATATATTAGCTAATTATTGCGATGAGCAGTAGAGTTAGCAATAAGCACTTAAAAAGGGACATACACTCTGCAGCAGTAAAAAAAGGGGCTCTCATATTGTCACACATGGTCAGTTTGGCAACAAGCTCACTTGTGGGACAGACAGGTAATGGGTACAGTATTTTCTTGCAGCCAGAAAGAGTGTCCCCCCTTAGGAATACTTTTTTTATACCTTTTTACTTCTCTGAGGAATTGATGCCTTGTTTCTTTCCTGTGGGTCTGGTGGAAGTGCGATAAAAACAGCAGTAGATGATGGAATAACCGCTGGTGTGGTAAGGTGGCAAGAGTATTGTACTTTTCAGGAAGCTTGCATCCCTTGCATACGCAATGTGTCTTGAGATGAAGCCCAATGTTATTTGCAGCATGCTTGCAAAGGAGTACTCTAGGTGCTAGATTTGGAATGATGAGGTGTAAGAATTAATATGAAATCAACCTATATAGTTTGCAGATTGCATTGTCCTGTTTATCAATGCTCGAAATGATCTAAACCATAAATGAAAATCTGAATTGTCAAAATGTAAGGGTATGTTGAAGATTAAATGTAAAAGACGGGTAAGGTTCAGTAACCTGCCAAGGGCACAAATGTTTGTGATTGGTTACACAATCTATTGAGTCTTTTTATCTGGGAAAAGTCTCAACAGGAAAATCATGTATCATGACGTCTTCAGACTAATGAAATATGGGTTAGAGCACTTGTGGCAGGCATTATGGAAGCTTACCAAACTTCTTGAAAATATATGTGTTGTGCACAACCGCACGTATTCACACTGATAGTACCCTCTTCCCTCCCTCTCCTTTCTTTCCTTTAACCCTTTCCCCTGTGTAGGGTAGCAAACCGGACGTGCATCTAGTTGACCTCCCTACCTTCCTTCCTTTTCCTTCTCCTTATGTGTGTTGTGGCAGCACTTGGAATTAAGCGTGGTCTGGGGATAAACAGTAGTAAATGATAGAATAACAGCCAATGTGATGCTAATGGGTAGCAAGAGTATTGTACTTATTCAAAAATCTTGCATCTCTTGCATCCATAGTGTGTCTTGAGATGAAGCTATGGACCACGCAGCGAGCAATGGAATGAAGAAAAAAATGGGCAGGACATTAGCAGACAGGGTTACTTCATTGTCTAGGAGAATACAGAGTGGCATGTTTTGTAATGTGCAGAGAAAATGGCAAGTGGCCTGTTACAGTAACAGTGGGCGCCGAGGTAGAGGATCAGGTAATGCGATTAATTAAGAAAGCTTACAGGCCTATGATGGAATTGGCTTATGCAAGACAATAGCAATAGAAAATTGCTGGGAAGGGCCCTTGTTCTGCAGCAGACAATAATAAGCTGATAATTTTTAGCTTGTGCTGTCCTAATATTCGCATGAAATGTACATGTCATGAACACTGACTGGCTTGGAACTCCACAGCTGCAAAATGAAATAAAAGAGATAATTGAAGGAATGATCGGTGAACCCATGTTAGCCAAATCTTATATTGTGATTTGCTGTGCAAATAATGCCCCCGCTTCCTCAAGTAATCCAGCTAAAGTGACAGAATTGCTGTCTGCCACAAACAATCTCTGGATAATTTGCACATCCTGAAACACAAAATCAACAAAGTCTACAACAAAATGTACGTAATGGAGGTGGTGGCACTTGAAACTGTAGCATTGATTGGTTGATTGCTGGATTGATTGAGTGAGTGGGTGGATGGATAGATAAATATGCTGTTGGGTTGCTCTGGACAAGACTGACAGGTGGTTGACGGGCAGGTCTGTGTTAACATCCTAACCGGTGCAGTGCTCCATATTTTAGCCTCCTGGGGTTCTTCAACTGCACCCAAAGCTCCATTGAGAGAGCACTGTATGTGTTGGACTAAGGTTGTCAGTTCAGCTTCCACTGGTAGCAAGTTATCTTTTCTTCTACTTTGAATTTCCTTCTCTTTTGTAAAAATTGATCGGATTATCACACATTCAACATTCTCCTCGAATTACTTCAATAGCACAGTTTTTAAGTATGTCAATTTTTCTGTGCTTTTCTTGGCATCACTTGCTGGCTCAATGTGGTTGCTACTAGGCTAGAAATCGAGCCATTAGGTTCACTTTATTCGTCTCCCTCACAGCCACTGAGAGATAGGCTATGAGTAGCTCGTGGTGGCAAAATTTAAAGAAGATAGACTCACAAATTTTTGGTAATTGTTGGTGGTAGTGGAGATTTCACCAATAATATTAACACCCTTTCCTCATCATTTAAGTATCTTTACATTGCCCTTTTTCCTAGTAACGTTTTTCACTGGTCGATCTGGAGCAGCCGCCGAAATCCTTGAGCAAGCGCCCTGGTTTCACAAATCTGAATCGGCCAGTGGAGCGCAAAAATGCTCCGGGGGGGATTGCACAGAAAGTCTGCGTACATGTCACACAAACCGGTTTCGGAAACCGTGCCCGATTTTTGCTCTGTACAATTCCACAGCAAGCAAAGTTGCCGTTCCCTGTGCGTAATTTGACCGCCACAGTCGCAGAGTCCGTCATTTCCATGCCGCACCCGCAAGGACTGTGCATGAACAACATACATAAAAGGCTTTGTACAGCACCTGCGTCACCTCGTAATCACTGTCGTCCAAGCTCTCATAGCTGAACACGAGCTCTACAGCAGCACAGAAAGCAGCCACATTGCGAAGCAACAAAATGTTGTGCATACCCACCAGGTACCCATTTCACTTGAAGATGGAAGTGACATGAGCTATTTCCTCCTGAATTCATGCCTCGGTGGTGGAGCAAGTGAGAGTGATCTTGCGCAGAGTGAGTTGATCCGAAACGACCAGTGGAAAGCGCGAACCAGCTCCAGGCCGACCAGTGAAATTAGAATTCGTTGCCGCGGAGCAAGAAATCCTGCTCCAAATCGACCAGTGAGAAACGCCATGAGTAACGGTAGCAGTAGTGACCATTGAAAGAAGTGCTGACTACACATTGTTGCATGCCATAATGGAAAGCAGTGTCATTGTGGGGGCCACATTAACATTCATCTACCTCGTAAAGCTCACTAACCACATGTATACAACCTTTATCAGTAGAAAAGAAGCCACTGTCAACCATTATCCTTGTTTGACTCTGGAGTATGGCTGCCACCACCTCTCCCGTTTTCACCTAGCACAGCTGTGGTATTTGTTTATTTGCACATATATATTTTTTAAGTGCTGCCAGTTGCCAGTATAACATCCGAATCTGCCTAGATTTGATAGATTTTCAATCCAGGTTTAAAAAATTCTCCAAGAACTTCTCAAATATCTGTTTGGTAGGCATATCAAATTAGAAATAAATGAACCACTTTATTAAGGTTAAAGCCATAAGCAATGGCTCATATCCCCTTAAGGTGGTGTCTAGTTGAGTGGAACAAAAATGATCATCATCATCAATGGCTCATAACTCCGTAAGCAAGCAAAAATGCAATGGCTCATACATTTATTGAAATCACCTGTACAACATACAAAACAGCATATGTTTCAATAAAAAACAAGCCCAAAACAAGCATACGAACCATCAATAAAACTGCACATTTCCCTAGGAAGTACGTTATGGCCGAGGATGCTTGCCAAGCGACAAATGAGGCGCGACATGTGAAGTGGCAGGAGCAAGGCGTTCGACTGCGAGTGCTGCTTTCCCCTGCTGAGAGGATGTAGCGTAAAGTGGAAGAGGAATGTCATTTGCGAGAGTCTGCTATACAAGCGCGCGAAGCCACAGCTAAGCATCGAAAACAAGCCAAAGAAACCCAACTGTGAAAGCAGCAACGTGACAATGCGAAATGGCAACGTGGAGAGGTGGCCAAAACTCTCAGACAATGGCTTGCCACGTGTGTACTTCACACTGCAGCTCGTTATGTCTTAGTCTGACCCCTCTGATCTTATAACAATGCATTACCAAGTGTGCAGCAGGCTTTTGTCTTCACATGTTACAGGAGTTTAACATGCTGCCGAACTTTTTTTCTGTGCTTCTGCAATCTTAGCAGACAAGCACAGTGGCTTCATTTCACTATGCATGTGTAGTCCTGGAAATAATGTTGCTTACCAGTTCTGTTTCATTTTCGAGTTGTGCGAGTTAGGTTGTTTTTCCTCACTTGAGTGCGTAGTACCTCTTTATTAAGAATCTAGATCCACGAAATGTCTCCTACTCTCCTTTCCCTATAGTTTACTATCCTTGTGACAGTTGTGGCTACACTATTCTGTAGTGTCCAGTTGACTTCCTGTTACACTTACACTGCTCAAAAGCACCTGGAGAGTGATGCAAACTCTATTCCCTGCGACAACCTCAGAATACAGCACAAGAATTACACTGCACTTGCCCTGTGTGCCTCCAAAAATATAGTACCAGCAGAATGCCAACATCGAAAGAAGTTGAACTTTGGTGTGAAGTCTCGAAAATTAGCAAATATAATTGGCCTGCTCACCTGTACAACTTGTATTTGCATGGAATTCTTTGTTGTCACTAACTATGGCATTCATATTTCAGAAATTTATAGTGCCAGAAGTTCTACGAATGTGACACAGCACAGCGAAGACTTCACAGCACTGAATGTTTAAGTGGTCTTGCTTGTTTTTTGACAGTGGTTGTGGCAACTGATTTAAAAACTGGCCATACCTTAATATGCCAAACTTTTCTAGCAGTTAGAAGTCGATTGAAGATTCGCTTCACTACACATGCTGTGCATAACGCTATGCATGTGTGTTACACATAATGCACATGCTACATGCTGCCTTGGAAAACCAGTGACTGGTGCAATGGAAGCAGCAAAACATGTGACAGAAGCAGGCATATTACTATGCCCTAATAATTACTTTGCAGCTGTCGCCTTATTTTTACTGTAGGAAAAAGTTGCCTCCAAGCGTGAGATTGCCAACTTATGTAAAGGTAGTTGTAAAGTATTTATGCCTTTCTCAAATAATGATGCCTTGGCCTCATGAGTGGAAACACTGTTGTTGCATTATCTTGAAAAAAAAAAAAAAAAACAGGATATGCAAATTGTTTTTAAAGTCATTAGCAAACACAGTCACAGGCCCTGCAATATACAGACTTCTTGTTTGTTTGAAATCTCGAAATCCGCTGTGTAGTTGTGTACCTGAAGGTTCAGGGACATAGTTTGGCTCGGAACGTCAACGTCCAAGTCCTGGGGTGTTCATTTTTGCTTATTATTTGCCAGTTATTTCTTTGCAGTAATGTCATTTGGTTTCTCCCTTTGTTTTCCCTGTTTAAATTCGTTTGTGGTGACCTGTCACAACAGTTTAATGAACTAGCAGTGCTATTTGTGCCTATTTGCTTTCTCGCAAATGTTGGCTTCCGCTATAAAAGACCTGCGGTGTTTAAAGGAGTACTGACGTGATGTTCCTGACTTGACTTTTTTTGTTTGCATTTAAAGAAGGTCCACACCCTCCAAGCCTTAGAAAAATACTGGCAAGTGTCTAAGTGCCCTATATAATCTATTATATTTCTTTCAATGAACCTGTTCTAGTTTCAATGCCCAGCAGGTGGGCACGTCATATCGTCATGACACATTGGCTTGCTCTGTACTTGTGATCACTGTGGCTACAAGTGGCCACAGCCAGAAGTAGTGAGTGAAATGCTTTTGTTAACTTTTTGCAACACCATCATATGCAGCCTCATTGCTGCACAATGTCAGCAAATTTCGCTCTGTGCCATGATGTCACAATAATGTCGAATGACACCAGGCAGAGCTACAGAATGAGTGCTGCCTGGAAGCACTCTGTGGCGCAGGAAAAGAAGTGTTAAAAATGGTGTTTACCCATAGTAATGACCACGCTTCATGAATTGAAATTAATGGTCCTTACCAACTAAAGCAACAAAAATTCGAGTCCTCCATTTCAAAATTCGGAAAATTCACTTCTGAGCCAGCTTTACCATCGAATTTAAATATCTTATATGTGTTTAACAACCTTCGCGCTTGCAGAGTGTCATCTCTTTACATGTATGAGGAGCATGTGGTAGCGTTTTTGTACCTCTGAGAATGTGTTGGTACTCCTTTAAGTATTGCAGATGACCGGGTGTGTGGATGTTGCGGGGCACAGTAATTCACTTGAAATTCGAAGGCAGTACTTGACGTGTAAGGCTACATTTGTACTTTCCATGTGCGCCTTGCACTGCAAAGTGCTCGGAAAACTTACGGCTGTTGTGGCAGTGTCAATTTGGGCCTCTTGTGCAGTGCTTCTTGCTAACATGATTACAGGGTAGCTTGAATGTGGGTCAGTGTTAACGTGTTGCGGGTCGCAGCTGTGGACAGGAGTGTGCAGTAAGAGATAAGTGTCACGCATGCAAAAAAAGTGGGAAACAGTATGTTTTTATCTCTACGTTGTCCTGAGAAAATACTATGTTATTTATGTTTGAAGATATTTTGTGTAGGTGGGAAATCTCAGTCCTTTTCACCTCAAGATCTGAAGGAGCCTGTTGGTTCGGTTACATTGTGCTCCTTTTGGTACCGTGCATTAGGTGCAGCGTCAGACGTAGAAGGCATACATTGTGACAGGACTCTCTAGTACTACTAAGAATTCAGTAAAGCTCAGCAGAACTACAAACTCAGCCAAAGTGTTGTGTTTTTATGCTAGCATCTGAAGTATAGTGTGTGTACCTTGTTTGCAGCACCCTTGCACAGTGGTGCTTTTCCATAAATCTTCGCTGAAGGAGACTGCACAAGAGGCTATTCCCTCCATCACTAGAATCTTTCATTTTTTTTCTTTTTCGTTAGTTTGCACTATCCTCTTTTTGTGTTTGCCTCGGTTTCATTTCTCTTTTGCGTTTGTTTTGTTGCCTTTCTTCTCCTGTGTTTGGGACTCATTCGAAAGCGCTGCTCTCCCCTCCTCCCCACAAGAGTGGTGCTGGCCTGTCTCTCCAGTGCTACCTGTGCGGCAAGCTGGGCCACATCTCCCGAGACTGCCCCAACAGCGAGCGAGATGACCGTAAGTGCTACAACTGCGGACACCTGGGACACATCAGCCGGGACTGCCCCGAGGCAGGAGGCAACGACGCGGTCGCCGACGTCTGCTACCGGTGAGAGGTCCCCTCCCCCCCCCCCCTCTCTCTCTTTTTATATCAGACATTGCCTTTTGCCATGCTGTCTGCTGACACCAATCCTGTCTGCTTTCCAGCTATGACTCAAAATCCCTCGTGCCTGAAGGTAATGATAGCTATAACTACTGGCTCAGCTATCGTAACATTTCACAGAGATGACAGACAGCACTAATCAGTTCTGAAGAAGCCTGCAAGGTAGAGGAAGAATTATGAAAGGGAAAATTTGTCATCTGCCCAACAGTAGCCACAGCTGCAAAGGAAACTTATACAGGTTTCTCAAAAAGAAAGCCTCCCAGTTAAAGAAAAATTCATCCTTGCCCAGTAATCAAACCAGGCGCCAATGCCTTTCAGGCTAGTTGCTCTACAATTTGGGCTAACCACAAGGATGGCAGATCGCACAGCAAGGTGTAATCAGCCAAAAATTCGAATCATGGGGGCACTGAACAGTGAGTCATGCTTCGAGTTGTAGAGACAAGCATTGCCTGAGATAGAGCAGTAAGAGAATATTTCTGGGTATGCAATATTAAATAATGCGTAATGATTCACGAAAACAAACAATGTGTTGTGTGGTGCTTGTTTTCATGGTGCGGTAATAATTACGTCCACAGGTCTCTCAGTACACTGCCAAGTAAGAACAACAATACCCACTTAACAACTGCTTATGCTAAGTTAAAACATCCACATTGGTGCCAGGGTAGTAAGGTGCGGGCTAGTTGGTTGCAGGGAGTCTTGCATTCATACATGGAGCGAGACAAAATTGAAGAAGACGCTCGCATAGAAAGAAACAAGATAATACTCATCACTTATCAGATGCACTCATCCAGCACTCATCCCGTCTATTTTGTTTCTTTCTTAGGGCATGTCTTCTTCAACTTCGCATTGTGAATATAAATACAAGTCCTCATTAGCCCCACATATGACTTACAACGTTAACGTTATGTGCAGTGCAGTCCACTGTTAAAGGGAACACGCTAATGTGCGGCTCTCGCTCTGTTGGTGCTGCAGCTGCACGCATGTGCTGAAGCTACGTCAATGCCGTGTACCAATGTGTAGAAAGGTGCCAGCACCACCAACCAGAAGTCATCTGCTGCAAAGTGGGGGGATTCCTACAGAGGGGAAAAATTGCACGGGATTGACATTCATGTGTTCCCTTTAATAGTGGACAGCACTGTACGTGCACCATATGGAAGTGATTGATATAGGCAGGCGGTAGATGAGGACATCATAAATGGAAACTTTTAAATGGGCAAACTTGTGCCTTCAAAAATCAAGCCTGACTACTAGCAGGGCATGGTCTGCAGGTGTTGAATCAAATGCCACAGCTGATTATTGGCCTCCTATTCATGAGGTGCCATCACATATTCTGGATCATCTGACAAGCATTGTGGCAATTTCAGAATGTGCTTACGCACATTCGGTTCATCTGATAAACATAGGTCTGCTGTGGTAAAACCTACAATGCTTGTGGTGTAATAGCAGTCTGATACTGCTAATGTATCTTGCTCAAGAGCTGAAAATACGGTTTTATACCAGACACAAACCAAACATGACAACACCGAAGGTGGAGTAAAAGTGCGGAAGTGTCAGGGCATATAGCAGTATTTTGCATGACCTCAAAAAACATTTCAGGCAGTGACTTTGTTGTAGGTTTTCACAAACACAAGACACAGTCTCACACTTGCAAACTGCTTTATAGAAAAGGACCCATCAGTCAAAACGCCATGCAAGTCCAACGTGAAATGTGAGAGAATACATACACAGGATTTGCATACACTCGCCTAATAAGTTGGCAGTTCTGCAATGGATCTTTTCCATGTCATAAAAGTGCCGCTAGTGGCTGCTGCCAAAAACGCAACCGGGGATCTAACCAACGTGGCTCAATGGGTCCGACCGTGTGTGTTCTTTTAGCTGCATTGAGCATGCAAGTAGGTTCGTGTGCTGTCATGTTCTGTGTGTATGTGTACATGCTCTTGTGACTTGCTTCTTCGAACTGACTTGCTTCTTCGAACTGACTTGCTTCTTCTAACTCTTGAGCGTTGAGCAATGTTTAGAAGGCAGCTGTGATCTGTCTGTGCTGATGCAATGCATGGCCTGCTTCGTTGCAGTGAGCAATACGCATGCACAAAAGAGGGATGAAGGGCCACACCTACTGCCAACCTTCAGCTGCTTTCTATTGTTCTCGTTTATTGTGCACTACATGCATATTTGATCGGGCCACCAGCCCATGTTCATACATCCTACTGCGCCCACTTTGTAGAGTGTGGACGACCCCCAATAATAATCGCATCGTGACTGCACATGGGCACAGGTCTACCTGGAAAAGGTCCATTGAACCAGTGTAGTCTGTAGTTTCATGCTCTGAACATCTCTTATTTGCTTCGTCCACAATTAGCTACAGACCCCAAATTTCCCAGCAATGTGTGAAATTTACACGTCTTTGCTAAAAAAGAGTTGTTAAAGGTGCAATCCCTAGTTAGTAATTGTTTATGTTAACCTGACATCCACACTTGCCTAAGCTACCAGTACCAGCACAGGGATGACGACATAGGTCGGCAGAATGCAAAATAAGCAGATCAAGACGGCAAGTTGGGCCAGTTGGTTAGGATTCATTGCAAGGTTCGTTACAGCACAACACAAGACACAGGCAAAAGGTATGGCATAATAAGTTTCGCATATTTGGCAACATGCCAAATATGCCAAGCATGCTGTTCTGGGCCATAGTCTCAGAAAAGGGCAGCTGGCAGTTAACCCTTTCAGGGTCAATGACGTAAATATACGGCACCGAGAACAAGTCCAAAATGGTCGATGCTGTATATTTACAGCGCTGTCTGTACGTTTAAAAAGCGCACCAATTTCCTCATTTTTTCTCTCCTGGCATGTGCTGCCACTATGTGGAATACAGGGAATTTTTTCTCATGCCTCTCTCTCTCGGTTTTCGTTGCATGGTTTGTTTTAGAGCTAGTTTGCTCCGGCACGTCTATATACTACCGCTTGCGCATTGGCGTGCATGCGCTGGCGGCCGGCGATTTAGGTTTTGTTCCGCAGGCGGTCTTGGTTTCTTGTGCTCATGAAACTGATGGCTATCTCGTTACTAATCGCTCAAAGGGCAGCCGCCTGTTTCTCGCTCGTTTATTGCTCACAGGGGTGAGCATAGGAAGGATGCTGCCATGCATGCGTTTCCTTTTCTTTTCTTTTTTTTGGGAGACTCGCAATATCTAATTGCCTCTGGTTGGTGATAAGATGAAGATTAGTGGAAATTTGTTCACACGTTTTGCTTTTTTGACAGGCACACAACCACACAGTTTTCTTGAGTGCACTCACCTACCAAGTTCCATTATGCAATGACGTAAATATTAATGTAAGAGCAGGAACATTTGAGACTTGCAAAATATTCTCGTGTACACATATTCTAAGCCTTGAACTATAGCAATGCATCAAATTTTTAATTCTTATAAGTTTACTTTCTTGTTTTATTGTTATTCATGAATAAAGAGTACATATATACTAACACAAAATATTTTTTCTCACTTTACGGTCACCCTAGAAAAATTACGGTAAATTTTTTTTTCGAAATAGGTCCCTCAGAAGAATTGTAATCTGCAATAAAAAAATCGACTCTGAAAGGGTTATGTCACGATTTCTACAGAGGAATCTTGTGCGCTTAATATATAGTTGATCCTTTCCAGATAGAGAATTAGAATACCGTGTGCAAGTAGCTGGAAGACAGTTTGTTGAACATCCGGTGTGCCTTCAGCATAGATGTGGAAAACTTATATTACTCCCTTCCACATGCCCTGGTTATGAAATGTGTTAAAGACAGCATAGTGTGACAATGATGAAGAAGCCTTCATCAATTGTTGCGGTATCTCAATGGAAGCCTTTCTTGCACTTCTTTCTGTTTACTTGAGACCTACGTTTGTTTCATGTTTCATGGCCTGTATATACAAAAATTGGAGGTATGCATTGGCTCGTGTGTAGCTCCCATCATTAGCGACATTTTTCTAGGTTATATTGATAGACAACTAGAGGGCAACCTTGCTAAGCTTTCCAATAAGGTTTTCCGCTATGTTGATGATTTCGTTGTATTTTTTACCAGTGGCATTCACCCTGAGCGTGTTGATGAATTTTTAACGTTATTTAGGCAGAACGGCATGGGCCTTGATTTTACTTTCGAAGTCCCTAAGGATCATCAACTGCAGTTTCTAGACCTGAGATTAACCTTTGGTAAAAATCATGTGTGCTGAAAATATGATCCCAGGTTGGTTAAGCCCATTTTGAACTATAAATCCGATAATTCTAAGGTAGTGAAGCGGGCTATAGCGAAGACAATCCTAAATGCTGCGTTAAAGAAATAGTGTTTTCATATGTCGAAGGCTGCCTTTTCTGATCAGGTAAATCGTTTAATGGACGCTGGTTACCCTGAAGCGATTATTTCATCTGTGAGTGAAAGTATGGTTTGTGGCGTCAAGAGCATAAATGACCAAGGTGGTAAAACTAAATTAGAAAAAAAAAAGGAAAAATGCAGTAGTACCGTACGTACACAATCTAAAGCATGGGCTTAAGAACGTTGGTTCAAAGTACAGCATTGATGTTCATTTTTCTGCGAAACATAAGATAGGTCACATATGCCCGTTAGTTGATAATATGCTGAAGGATAAGCAAGTAAAGGGAAAGTGCACTGTCAACCGTGTGAATGGGTACATCACTTGTGTTAAGCAGGTTGTATATGCCATTCCTAGAGAGTACATGGGACAAACGAAGCGCTGTGTGAATGTTAGACTTAAAGGAGCATGAGCTATCTCTTCAAGGGGTTGCGCCACTTCCTCTCCCGGAGCATTGCAAGTCGTCTAGTTGTCGCCCCTATTTTAAAAGAACTAATGTCATTTATAAACACGAGAGCCAATTGACAAGGGAAATCACTGAGGCTTACAATATAAAGATTAGGGACAAGGCATGTATCAGTGGACCGTCTGTCGCTCTTCATGACAAGGAACTGCGTTACCTATGTCAATTTTGATTATGCGTCAGCTGGTCACAGTTCCCTCGATGTATCTCTGTGTCTCGTGCATGTCATGGTTATGAACTGGCACCTATATATATGTTAGCCAGTCAGCGACGTGTCGTTTTATACCTTCCTTTTGTCCGTGCCTTGTGTTGCGCTGTAACGAACCTTACAATGAATAAGCGGCTACTCGGTCACCAATATTTTTGCAGGCTCTGTACTCACGCACATGTAGTCAAACTCGTCGGTACTCACTCACGTTGCTGCTCGTGCCTACTTACACTCACCAACATTCACTCACACTCATGATCTCTTCCATTAACACTTACCTGCACCCGTTCACGCTCATACTCGTGTCCACTTCCATTCACCGGCGACCCGCTTACTACATAATCAGGTCCACTCACACTTGACTATAGTAACTCATGCTCATATACACAGGTCTACTTAAAGTCACTTAATGACATATTGTAGTGCAAAGGCACAATCACAAATACACACAGACACATGTCATGGATGCCTGTGACATGTGTCTATGTGTGTTCTTTTTGTGATTGTGCCTTTGCACTGCAATATGTCGTTAAGCAGACACCAACTAGCCCAACAAGTCCCCCTGTGGATTAAAATCACGGTCAGTGGCTTTTGTTCGTACCCACATTAACTGGCACTCACTCCCTGCTCATATTCACTCTCGTTTATCCTCACGTCCACTCACAGCTTTCTTCACTCATTGATGCTCAATCTCAAGCCTGTGAGATGAGTGTAAAGTGATCATGATTTGGGGAGGGGGGTTTGCTCGTTAGTGAGTATGCTGACCTACAGGTGATGATAGCCC
Source organism: Dermacentor andersoni (assembly GCF_023375885.2). NCBI lineage: Eukaryota > Metazoa > Arthropoda > Arachnida > Ixodida > Ixodidae > Dermacentor > Dermacentor andersoni. Next base: position 90,924,440 of record NC_092819.1, on the reverse strand, counting down.
AAAGGTTTTTATGCCCAAAAGTCTGCTAACCTTGGGCTGATAGTGAAGACACTAGCTTGAATGCTGCCAAAATGTTAACATAACTTTGTCCTTTCTTTGCGCTAATAATGTGTAATTTGGGAAAGTAAGCAACACACTGCATAAAGGTCGGCTACTGTCATACATGATGGGTAGGCACTTGAAAAATTTTGAAAAAAAAGAAACTCAGTTCCAGTTTAGTGGACTGGTTACTCCCATGAGGCAAACTCTAGAACTTGCCAGATTCCCAAGCTGGCTATTTGGGCCATAAATGTTGGTACACCTTCGTTAATAGCACTCATTGCCTATTAGATACCCAACATAGTGTTTTTTTGCATTGTCTTGACACCTGCTGCATCGTTTACCCCCTCCCTTTCCTAAATTGCAGCTGCAATGAGCGTGGGCACATAGCACGTAACTGCCGGTCCACACGCGCCAACAACCGCTGCTACCACTGCGGTGAGGTGGGCCACCTGGCACGGGAGTGCGAGATGAAGGCCTGAGAGACGCTCCTCCCGCTGTTCGAGCCGCTGCACAGCGCCACCTTTGATGCGCGACGGACAGTTCCGTTGCCCCTGCCCTCCTCTCCCACTCGTCTCTCTTGGGAAAGAAGTAGCTGCTCCCTCACCCCCTCTGCTGCTTGCGCAACAGCCCCGTTTGCATCTGCATCGCACGCTGGCAGCCACATGCTGTCTCTAGTAAGGCGAGGAAGGATGGAGAGCAAGGTTCCTGACCCAAGTGTTGCCCAGAAGTGGAATTATGTTGGTTTATTTGGCACGAGGGTCAAAGAGATGCTGAGGGTCTGTGTTGGTCATTGGTGGGGGCTGGCTTGCCGTTATTGTTGTTGTTGACCATTGTTCCACGATGGTGGCGAGTGTTCCTTCTTCTGTGTTTGTTTGGCAGGCGCAGCAGATTTGCGAGGGGGGCGGGCTCCTGCCCTTTTCTCTGTGACACAATCGCGAGGGGGCCAGCGGGGGAGCAGGCATCCTGTGGGGGCCATCGTTTGTTGTTGTTGTTGACATTGTTGTGGGGATGTTTCTGCTGTAAGCTTCTCTCAGTGCCCTTGACCCCTCTCTCTTCCCCCCCCTTTGTCAAGCCAACAGGAATGGGGAAAAAAAGCTTTGCATGTGCACAGTTGATCAAAGTCCTTGTAGAATGTGAAAAGAAGGTGTATTGAAGTGTTTCTTTGAGAGACTTCTGCTTTGAGCAGAGTTTAAAGAAAGCGAGAAAGGGGTGTTATCCTGAAGGACAGGGTAGTCCCAATGCAGGTTTGCAGAAGCTTCTGGTTTCTGTCTCATTTCGTCTGTGAAGCATTGATGTGTCATGACAAGGTTGGACTGCAGTAAACTCTGCAGGAATGTCAATAGTGTGAAAAGCAGCGTGCAGTCTCTTGAATTTTGAAACGTGGCGATGGAAAGGTGGCAACAAAGACCAGTAAGTGACGTGGGGGGGATGAGAAACATTATTTATTTTTGTTGAATAAAGACCGTGTAACTTGTACTGCTAACAGTGAGAAAAGGCGGATGGTCTTTTGCCCTTCCGTGAGGCGTAATCTCGACGAGGGGAGGGGGTGGATAGCTTGTTTCCGCTTCCGCAGTTTGTTGTGCGGGCCCATAGGTTTTGTTGTTTCCTCAACCCTCCCCACCCCCTCGTTGAGGAAGAATGCCAAGGATTGGTGGTGTACAAAAGTGAGATTTCGAGCAGCATTGTACAAAAAGAAAAGACGAGATAGAGTGATGACGTGACACTTGCGCTCAAAGAGAGAGAGAGAGAGAGAGGGTTCCTCTCCAGCGGGGATTTTTGCATTGGGGGAGGGGTAAGGGCTTTTCTGGGCATGGGGATAGAGGCTCTTGGCAATCTGATCTTGCTGCACTGTTCTAGTTTGGTGTGAGCGTGTTACATGTGTTTGCCCAGGAAGCTCTGCTTTTTTGACAAACTCTGCTCCCGCACCCAGTCTTTTTGAGAGTACCTTTTGTAGGGCGTGCTGCGTTACAGCTTCGTAACAGAAAAAAAAAAAAAAGTGACAAGAGGGGCCCAGCTCCAGAGAAAGACCAAAGGCTTCAGAGATCTGTGACGACCATTAGGTGGACGCACACACACACCACACCTTGAATTGTTGAGCCTTGCCCGTTCCCTCAAACTGTACTTTGATGCTGCAATGTGCACGTTGTGTAGGTGGAGGCATGAGTATATATATATAATATATATATATATATATATAAATAATATAATGTGTAAATATTTGTTGAAGAAGAGAAAGTTTCCCAGAGATATTTACAGCTGGTTCATCACAAGTTATCTGAGGTTGTTTGGATTCCATCCCAGAGGCAGAGTTTCAGTAGAGACGCAGTTAAGCACCCTGCGTTTTCTGTTTTTTTTTTTTCCTTTTCTTTTTTTGCACGACACCCACCAACTGAAAGAAAAGTACGGTTGGGGGGGGGGGGGGGGAAGGGGGGAACGTACATGTCTCAGCCGACAAAACACTAGTCTTCTTTACAAGCACTTGCGTATTACGACCAAAAAAAAAAAAAAGTATACCTCACTCCGGGATCAAGATGCGCACCAGAAACATCTTGGCTGAGGTTTACATGACTGGCATACTTGTGAATGCCTAGCTGTGATTTGAAAGGTGGAATGACAACGCTTTCGTGCATTTGTGTTGCCGTATGTTTAGTGACTGGTAGCCAATACCGTGTGAGCTGCGTCATCGATGACACCAGAAGCAAGCCATTAATTCAATTGGCATTGGCATCACAGTACGTTTTGGTAGTAGACGAAGAGGTTGTTCAACATTTGTAAGAGTCTCGAACGTACTGATGATGGGTGCAAATTTAGCATGCATCCTTATTGCTGTTACTTCCTCCCAAAATTCCTGGTGGTGGCATCAACAACACATCACATTTTGCACCTCCCACTATGGGGCAGCCATACCAATGTGCAATAAATGCATAGCCTGAGAGCCGTCTTCGATGAACTGGGCAGCAAAGTGTCTGCACCGCTTAGTGGTTACAAGTGCTTATGGCAGGCCATAAGCACTTGTCTTTGGTATAACAGCTTTGCAAATGCTAAGCTAGTGATACCAGTGCTGGCAGGTGCACATTGCGTACATAGAATGTGTTAAAACACACATTGCCATGTGTGGTGGCGTCTCTGACGAGGCATATTCTGAAGCCTCAGAAGAGTTCTAAGTGAGCCCGACTGTCTGACACCGAAGCCAGATAAGTAGAGCGCCCAAGGTGACAAAACACAGTTGGATAAGTCATGAAAAATGCTCATGGGCACCGTTTCTAAAGAAAACAAATTGCCTTCATTCTCACATTATGGAGTCTTACAATCTGAAGTCTGTTACTGACAAACCATGGTTGGTAAAGGTCAGCTGAGTAGAAATTTGAAATTACAGAGCTGAAAAAAAATGTTAAGTTTGTAATTGGTCAACTGAATTGATGCCCAGAATCAACATGAAAGGTCAAGACATCTGCTAACTATTATAGTCAGTTGCAGCAATTGTGAACATTGTCACTATTCTTAATGCCGAAAATGATGTTTCAGTGTCCCCTATGGACATCTCCAGCAGTTCAAGGCAGTTGCTACTGGAATAGTTGATCTATTGAAAGTGGTGACTAAGTGACAATGCATAGAAGTAATATTAAGGTTTATGATTGTCACTGTGGCTTTACCTGGCCAAATGGCCCTTTCTTCAAATGCTTCACTATGTTGTGGTGTGCATTGTCCATTTGTGTTGGTTCTTTCTGCAGATCCATTCATCTTACAATTACAACAAACTTGGCAGCATTTTTTCCCCCCATTTAATTTCACATTTAGGCCTTCCAGCACAGCTGACTAATGGCAGCCATATTTGTTGGGTTAAAGTTTAGATCGTAAGCAACCGCAATAAACAGAGATAATTTGTTTTCTCCAGAACAGTGACCATCAGCATCAGCAGTTTTGAGATCTCACGTTGGTTCTTTCCGTGCGTATTCTCCCTTCGGCTCAGTTAATCGTTGCTACGTCCCAGCTGGCTCAGATTTAGATGTTGCATTACCAAGTTCTGCAGCCCAATGCGCGCTGTTACTTGTGAACAACTCCTTTATGTGATATGCTTAGAAAACTTGATGCCTGCAAGTTTTGTCAATGCAAGCGGCAGGCAGTAGGAGTGGAGAGGCAGTGTATGGCAATGCCTTTCCGCTTTGTCGCAAGTTGCCCAGTCGTGTAAATCGCAGACCTCGGTGACCGGGCTGCTCAGCCATCTTGGAACGTCCACAGTGTTATCTCGCATGCAGCCGGAGCCTTCTGTCATTGTACCTTTTTCGGTTTAATTTTTGTTCTCGTTGTTTTTCGGGGCATTCATGCAGCCCCAATCACAGAGGAGACCTGTGCTATCTAATGTTATCCAGTGACATCAAGGTGTACAAACTGGGATGTGAAATGAGAAAAAAAAAAAGAATAAAAATGGATTGGAAAAGGTCCAAAAAAAGTGTTATGTCTGACTTCTCTCTTAGTGTCACAAGCATGTGCACTGGGTCGAAGTGCTTGGCGCTTTCTGCAATTCCTGGCAAATGAGGTGATGACGTTGCTACCGAAAATTTACACCAGCAGCAAAGTAAAATACACTTGGTTACTGCAATACTAGCTGCGTCTGTCTGGTTGAACTCTGTGCCACTAGGTGGCTGCACTATGCAAGCCACTCGTGTTTGCACCTCCGCTCATCCAGTAAAATGCCCAGCCCGCTTGCGTTTGCTCAAATACTGGACATGCTAAAACTCTTTAAATTAAATAAATTTCTTTGAGGAAGCTTAAGGGACATTAATGGCAAACACCAAGACAAGCTGAAGCAATAAGATATGCTATGAAATGTACCAAGCCTTGCTTTTACTGAGAACATGGCTTTCGTAAGCAACTTGACAATTTTAGCGCAGAATTCATTCCACACACAGAAAATACCGAACCAGCATCCAACATCCTATGTTTCGATTGTATTATAGCTGAACCTGAATATATTTTGAATTCTTTTATCAAACAGCATCAACATTCTCTCAAAGATATTGTGAAAGAAATAATAAACATTAATAGCTTATATCAAGGTCCATCTTTGCGTGACATTCCATTCAATAGACTGAGAGCACACCCCCTGCAAGGGTGCTTAGCCTGTGTTTGTTGACACAACTGGCTTTCATAAGATGACCATTTACATAGCGTGATTTCGGTGAATTATTTAGTTTGTAAACAAGTAAACCATTGACTGGAAAAAAAAAAGTTAAACAGGTTGGCAATTGCAACCGGAAGGGGCACCACACCTACCTACTTTTCAGAAAAGAGGGAACAGAAACTTAATGAAAAGATAGGCAGGGAAGAGGAAAGAACACTGGAGACAGGTCACAGACGAAAGTAAAACAATTGAAAAGAATTGTTCATTCAACCGGGGTTCTTTAACGTGCACCTAAATCGAAGTACAATGGTGTTTTTGCATTTCACCCCACTGAAATGCATCCACCGTGGCCGGGATTCGATCCTGCGACCTTGCGCTTAGCAGCCCAACACCATAGCCACTAATCAACCGCGGCGGGTATGTGCTTCCTTCAATGCAGTGTGAAAATGTGCAAGTTTGTCAGTGCATCATGTGCTTGTGCTTTACATATCTGCATGCTAGCTTTTTTTTTACTGTGTAATAGGATGCAAAATAATGTGAACAACAGGATGGAAAACTTCATATACTAAGGCTGTATCCAAATCTTGAATCCATGCACCAGTGGCCAGAGAGCGCCAGTGGCCATGCACATGGTGCCCTCTGGATGGCTATGCTCTTGCTGCTTGCATGCGCTGGAGCGATTGTGGGAATTGGAAACATGTCATAGACATTGGGTTTTAGACATCGCCTATTACACCACAAGTATGAACCAACTAGCCCAACAACAAACAGTGATATGTTGCACGCCAGCTATGGACCTATGGTGCCATGGTACACCGTTCCCCTGAACCTTGCAGTTTAGAGCAACTCTTTTAGATGCCGAAGCCCGTAGGCTTTCTTTTTGTACAATCTCTAAAAATTAAGACTGCAGAATCTTTAATATATAGATAAACCTCCATATAACGAAGTCTGTAAAATCATTTTGCTCCGTTATACTAAAATTTTGCTATGTTGAAATTTGATCATTTATGCAGATAAGTTCGGTTGCCGATGGACTTTTGTTGCACGGAAGGCACTGCAATATTTTCTGGAATTATCACATAATAAAAAAACGAATTTTAATGAGAAAAGAAGTTTTGTTGAATTTGAGAGCTGGTGACCAAAGGTACAGCTTCATGCCGTATCAACAGTATCTTCACAGCAGCAGTATGAAGCGAAGCCTGAAACACTTTCGTGTCCACTCGCAGCCGATAGTGTTGTCCCACTGCGTCCAACACTACCATGAAAAGCGCAGGCAGAAGGGAGCGAATGCTTTGTCTGGCTTTTCGCCTTAACTTGTCTTTGAATATCAAGATTACATGACCTCTACTACTGAACACTTGGGAAGAAACGTACATGAAGCCACCACCATCTTGACTTGTGCAGTCTTTGCAGCTTTTGTGTAGTGGAGGGCAGGTGAGACGCATGCTCAGCTGCCCCCCACCCCTCCCCTCCCCCCTTCCTCTTGCTTGTGCATCAATTCACCATACTTTTGGTCTTTTTGGTCTTAGCCCTGCACACTTTCCATGCATGTGGGGCGCGATAGGACGCTTAGACTTTATATGGAACATTACGGCAAGAGGGCCTTGTTGCTGCGCTGCTCCGTTTCGGTGGCCACCCTGTTGCGTGATTTCAGATGTGCATTCGCAAGCAGCTGCATGCAATTCAACCACTTGACCATCTGCATCCACAGCAGTTTCTATTTAGTGCTTCGGTATTCCTTCGTTGGGGCAGTGCAGTTTTGTTATAGTGAAATTGTACATACACATTTTGTTATATCGGAGTTCAGAATACGTGGTGTTCTATGGATAAGCTTCTATATAAAAAGTTGAATACTTTTTATATAGAAGTTATATGGAGAATTTCATTATATTGAGATTATATTAGGGTTTAACTGTATAATTCAATATATCCAAGATAGTTTAGTCAGCCACTGACAATACAGTATATTTGCATTAGCGAGAAGACACACTTGATGATGTGCGTCTGATGATGTGTGACACACTCATGATGAGCTCCTGAAGAGGAGCTCACCATGATGCTCGCTGTACAGCTATGTTAGCACTGTTGGTGGGTGCATGGTGGCCTCTTGGCGGCCCTCTGGTTCACCAGGTTATGCTAGTGCCCAGTCGAACATGTCCTCAGAGGTTGTCGGTGCAGCATTTTGTGCCTCAGTATGGCAATTTAATTACAGTCGACTTCTGTTAATTCAACCCTGGCAGGACCGATGAAATTGATCAAGTTTTCCGGCTCGCTGGTGCAGAAAAAATGCCAGAACACACAGCTGATTAATTTGGCTGTATTTGCCCGAGTCTGACATGCCCCGAACCAAAAGCACACCCACTTTCTACGCATCCAAAATAGAAAACGAATGTGTAAATTACATTAACTCTTCTAAACAAAGTAAAAATGGTGGGCGGTTTTCTAAAGTCAGCTTCGCCACAATACGGGTGGTAGAACGTCCGAACGCCGCTAAAGCGGTGTTGGTTTTGTATCCGATTGCATTGTGCAGGCAATTTTTGGCCCGATTTCCTTGGAAAACAAAAGGCGCGCATTAATACCATAATGAGATATTGTGAGAGGCCATTATTTCTTAAAGATCTTCCTAGACAGGCCAAAATTTGGGGCTTTCGAAGAGATGTGTGTTCAACACACTCACTGTCCTCTAAGCTCCGCTGAGACAGACACTGCCACTAAAGGGGCCATCACTGAACTCACCATAGGGGTCGGGAACGTGCGTGCTGACTGGTCAAGTTCAAATTATCTGGCGAATGCCAATTTTAGAATCAAAATAACGAATGTTTGGGCCCATACACATGCATGGGCACTGGCCAGGGGCTTCGGTAGGAATTGAATTAATGGACGTCTACTGTATTAGCATGTTGGTATGCTGTTCCTGTGTTGTGGCAGAATAATCGTGTCAATCATGTGTGCAGTAATAAACAAAAAAGAAACAAGAAACGAATATATCACGAAATACAAGTTATATTAATTTGCACAGCCATAAATAGGTTGCCAGCCCGCATGTGACAAAAACAAAGTGTACAAAGGGAGGTCCCTTCATGCAGACGACTCCGGCTGCACTTGCTGCAGCTGCTTCTGCTGGGTGAACCACCGTCGACCGTTCCGCACGTCCTCTTCCCACTGCTTTCTGTACATGGTGTAGCATCGCATTGCAGCCTGCGCATCTTGCACCTGTGATGCAAAAGTTTACATGCTGTTATTTTATCCTGACATGCTGCCTGATTAACAGACTTTCCAAGCAGCCTTTCACTCATTAAAAAAATCTTAACAACATCTCTATGTAGCATGCACATTGCTTCTTTAGTAATGAGCGCCCAATACTTTCCTGTCAAAAACACTATGTCACACAGAAACCTGCATGCCATTCGTGACCGCAAAGTACTGGCAGCACTGCGGTAAGGAAATACTGTAGACGAAAGGAAGACAGACTACAATTATCATATGGGAACAATACAAGCCCCAAAGGATGCAAATTTGTCCTAGAGTGAGCCATTAAACGAACAAGTTAACCTAGATTGACACATTACACTTTTGGAATTATAGAAAGGCTGCTCTTACTGTAACCGCTGCCATGGTAATGAATAAAATGCACATGAACGACTGGCGGTAAGCTCGCACTGAAGTGCTCGCAACAGCTGTAAGATTTTGGCAGTGCTAGTTAAAGGGACACTAAAGGCAAATACTAAGTCGGCGTGGAATGTTCAAATACCTTTCCAGAAACCTCGCAACACTTATTTCGTGCCAAGAAAAGGCTTAGTTTACGAGAAAATTGTATCCGAAGGGTCCGAATACTTTTTTTCAAGATTCAAATATCCCGCCACCCAACCAGGGGAGTGGTGACATTGCACACACTATCACCGCCCTTTGCTGCCATCGGTGAGTAAAATGGCACCCACAGACGGCGGCACCGAGCCAAGACAGAGCGGCGGATTCGCGGCTGCAACTGCTTTTTGGTCAAGTGGTGTAGACCATTTGGGCATCCTGCGACATCACATGGAAGTTGAATTCTCGGCCACTTGCAGTTAGGGCGAGTTTCACGGGCCAGCAAAACCAGCGCAGCACTACAAGATCAGGAAATTACTGAAACGCGAAAGCGTGGGCAGTGCAGAGTCGAGCGAAAACGAAACCTTTCGACTGCCCGTGCCGTTGTCAATGATAATTTCAATTTCTTTTTTTTAAACACGAAATGGAACTGGACACGTAGTACTTTTATTTCAACTTATAATACAATATGACGATGTTTTTTGCTACAAGTAGTTGAGTACTAGCGACAGAATTTAACGGAGGAGTGCTTCCGTCATCGGGCAAGTATTTGAATGTCCCGGGGGAGTCTCTAATCATGTCCCTGTATTTACCTCAATTTCTCGATTATTGAGGCTCTATTCGCAATAATTTGACGCCTTAGAGATTCTCAAGCACTAATCAATCACTTTAGCTTGACTTGGTATTTGCCTTCAGTGTCCCTTTAATTGTTTGCTCATACAGAAAATGACTACATTCGAAAATAAGCAAAGATTCGAACTAGCAACTTGCACCGATATTTTCTCTGCAACAAAGGAACAAACGTGAAAATGCTTTGAAATCTGTTGTCAGAGTGCCATTATAGATGCTGCGGCTTAGTCATTGAATTTGCAAAAGGAAGTTTTGCTTCCATTTTCTCCACTAACCATTTTCAGTCAGAAAGCATGTTTTGAAAGAACCATCTACCAATCTATTTTATTAGATGTCCTCTTCGGAGCTGCCTTTAATTGAAGATTAAATGCCTTAAACCTATTTTAACACCATATCTGTATGCCTCAACCATGTAAATCATATGAACAGCTAGACATCGTCATCAGCCGTCTTTGTCCATTGCATGACAAAGGCCCCTCCCAGCGATCTTCAACTGCCTGTCTTGCGCCAGCTGACCCCATTCTATGCCTGCAAATTTCCTAATTTTGTTGCACCACCTAGTTTTCAGCCATCCCAGACTGCGCTTTCCAAGAGTTTCCTACTAAAATTCCTAGAGGGAACACGGGTACTGCGATTTTTCAGCTACCACAGGAATGGAGGTTAATTCATGGATTTGTCTGATCTACATGCCTGTTAACTTCAGGAGTTCTTATGGCTTTATCCTACGCTATACTACGATTTATCCGCTTTTAACAGCATAAATTTTGAAGCAATGATATTTTTCCAAACGCAGAAGGCAAGCACACTCTGCACACATTCACAAGTTTTGAATCATTGCATTTGTAAAGCACTATTTTGTTGAAAATGATCAGTTTGCAAAGTCAAAAATCTGTTTGAAGCCGCAAGGACAAAGTTTCCCATGCTGTCTGACTTGCACTTGTACTTGACTTGTACTTGCACTTGACTTGTACTTGCACCTCCCGTAGACACTAGCGCCACAGCTCCCTCCAGTAGGTTTTGTAGGAAACCTGTTGGCGCTTCCCTTTCTCCTTGGAACCCATCCTGTAACTCTAAAGTACCATTGGTTCTCTACCCTAGGCATTACATTGCCTGCCAAACTCCAGTTCTTCCTCTTAATCTTAACTAGAATATCTAGAACTGCTAGCATTTCACAAGAAAGGATGTGCATGCACCATAGTGCCTTTCGACTATCGCCACAGTGACCCATCACACCAAAGTCCATCTGAAGTATAAAAGCAGTCTATCGCTATATCTGCAACAAAGCGACCCACACTTCATTTGGCCAGTGTTATTTGCAGAAGCAGCTGCTAGTTTGGTTCAGTTCTCACGACACTGAGAAAGGGTCGGAGAGTGCACTGACCGAACTGTGTTCTCCCTGCTGGACCTTCACTCCCAGTATTCGCTCTGAGAGGGCCTTGAGAGACGGCGTTCGGCCGCCAAACATGGTCCGGAATGGGCGATAGGCGCTTGTGTCTCGTATTCGTCGCTTGGGATGGGACAGAAAGAGCACCTGCACAAACACATTGTCAATGACGCACAAAGATTAGAGGGACGTGAAAGGAGAAAGACAAGTGTACAGCTCCTTTCCAGACTTCGGAATGCCTGGAATCTAAGAAACTCTTTTCAGGACTAAGAAAATCATAAAGGGCCCTCACAGAATGTTAAAGGCTGCCCGTAATCCTGTCTGGTGCAGTGATCCCTATAGGAATTGCAGTGTTTTACAAGAAATATACCACATCGAGAAAAGCCAACAAAGCTATCTTCAGAAATGTGAGTGTCAGCAATGCTACTTAGTATTTATTTATTTATGTGATAAATACTGCTAGCCTTCAGAGAAGGCCGTAGGCAGGAGTGGACAGTACATATGAAAAAATGATCAAAAATAAGAATACAAGAACACATTACACAAGGCTCGCACTACGCACTGAAAAGCAGCGAAAAACCGATAGTTTGCACGTCGCTTACATACAAACCTGTGCTACAGATATAAAATTGTACAATGATATCTTGACAGAGTGCTTGACAACGAAAAATTAAATCAGAATACGGACCATTCAAGCTGCGCATGTGCGTCGCTCGATATGACAAACTGCTGTAATTCATCACTTATCGAAGCATTTTGCAGGAGAACCATAGCATATGTCGCGAGATGATAAGTGTTGCTGAAAATCGAAGGCTGATGGAATTATAAAGCACTTAATAATGACTGCATGGTGGGTTTCTCGACAATGTGTGCACTGAGACGGTTCCATTCTCGAATAGTTCGAGGAAAAAATAAATTACTGAAGCAATCGGTTCTGCAGGCGCATTCTTTAACTTTTTTCGAGTGACTTCCTCGTGTAGAACGACGAGTCACCTGTTGAATGTACAATTCCTTATTCATATGCAAATTATCATGATATATTAAATGCATATATTTCAACCTATCACGATGACGTCTTAGTTGAAGTGTTTCTAAATTAGCTTTTTCTAGCAGCTGAGTCGGAGATGTGTGCCAGCTATCTGAATTAAAAACGAATCTTATTGATTTTCTTTGGACACTTTCGAGTTTTCTCATATTTATTTCAGTAAATGGGTCCCATAAGATGGAAGCATATTCAAGAATCGGCTTAATGTTTTATATGCCAGTAATTTTATTTCTTCTGTCGACTGACGTAGGGAACGTTTCAGATACCCAAGCTTCTTCATGGCCTTTTTTTTTGTATGTAGTTAATATGTGTGTTCCACCTGAGATCAGGCGTGATCATGACACCCAAGTATTTATAACTCTCTACTGAAGAAAGACTGCGGCCATTTATTGAATATTGGAAGTCTAGGGGAATCCGTTTTCTTGTTATTGTCATTGATACGGTTTTCTTCTCATTTACCTTCATTTGCCACTCAGAACACCAATGGTGTATTTTAGATAGAGATGAATTTAGGAGAGCCTGGTCATTCGGACATTGAATTACATTATACAATATAGTACAATCGTCAGCAAACAACTTAGTTTTCACTGGTATGTCTTGAGTAATGTCATTAATAAAAATTAAAAAGAACAGTGGTCCCGGGATGGATCCCTGCGGTATGCCTGACAAAACTGGGGCCGGACTGGAACTAATGCTGTCGATGGAAACACTCTGCTGTCGCAATGAAAGATATGCTTCCATCCAGGATATTAATGTAGTGTTCTTGAACATTGATTTCATTTTGATAAGCAGTTTAGGATGGGACACGCGATCAAAGGCTTTCTCGAAATCTAAGAATATAATGTCTACCTGGCTTTGCTTATCTAATGATGCGGCAAAATCATGAACGGTTTCGAGCAGTTGTGTTACCGTTGACAGGTTCTTGCGAAAACCATGCTGTCTGGAATCGATGACGTTGTTATTTTCAAGAAACTCCGATATATGTTTAAAAATGACATGTTCAAGTGTCTTCACACGTGCATAAAATGGAGATCGGCCGGTATATCGCAACATGTGATGGATTTTACGATTTAGGAACGGGGACGATTCTTCCATACTTCCAATCATGTGGAAGTTTCGCTCGCCATAAGGATTCTTTAAATATTATGGTTAAATATTTCGAGCACCATTCGGCATACCTAATGAGGAAGGCATTCGGTACTCCGTCTATTCCAGGGGATTTTTTGCTGTGCACTTTCAAAAGAAGCGAAAAAATGCCTTCCTCAGTTATTGATACGTCACCTATAGCAGGGCATTCGTGAGGTAGTGTAAAGTGTGGCTGATTGCCGTCATCTTTCGTGAACACTGAACAGAAGTAATCATTGAATAAACTCGCAATGGCCAATGGATCCGTAACAGTTCTACCAACAATACATAGATTCGATATTGTACTCTTCTTTTGTTTGAAATGACGCCAAAATTTTGCCGGGGACGAAAGAAGAAAGTTTTTCATAGTTACACTGTGATAATGTAACTTAGCATTTTTGATAGTGTGTTTTAACTGTCTGCGCATGTCGGAAAGTTTTTGCGCGGTATCTTCGGAGGGACTACGACGAAGTTTCTTTCAGATCTTTTTCGTCTTTCGTCCCAAGCATACAATGTCTTTAGTCATCCATGGGTTTGAGCGTTGCACACACTTCACTCAGAATGGCACGAAATCTTGTATGCACCTTAAAACAAGGTTTTTGAAGTAAAGCCGCAAATCATCAACGGAAATTTCCCCAGACTCAGAGAGGACAACAAATTGTGAAAACGAGATATCAAGCTGGTCCCAATACACTCACATCATAAAAACGCGCAAAAATTGGTACCATAGATGCCTGTTTCTTGATTTTCTTTATACAATTAAAATCTACATATAAACTTACCATCTTATGATCAGATATACCGTCAAGAACATACGTTTTCGGGCTGCGATTAAGCATGCTATTGCTGACAAGAAAAAGATCTAAAATAGACATGGTTTCCCCTTGTATCCGTGTTGGTTCAGTAACTAATTGTGTTAGGTCATGGAAAAGAATAATATCAACAAAAGGCTCGGCAGTACTGCATAAGAGGTCTGGGAATTTACTGCTCCAGTTTATGGACGGTACGTTAAAATCGCCACCGAGAATCAAATTCCAAGAATAACTTTTGCTAGCGCATAAAAATTAATTAAGTTTCACAAAAAAGGAATTACCTGAGTTAGGCGGCCTGTAAAATCCTGCTACTACGAGACTAAGGTCATCAAGAAAGACTTTTAAGATTACGTTCTCGATACCAGGTACGCCAGGAAGCTTCTCCACGTGTAGCATTTCTTGAAAGATAATTGTGACACCACCGCCTCCGGAATCCCTATCCGTGTGGTGAATTTGATAGCCCGGTGGCGTTACCTCATCGTCGCTGATTTCGCTGTGCAGCCAAGTCTCGGTTATTATTATTAAATGTGGTTTGTACGTCAGAATGATGCTTTCTATTTCTTCGGACTTATTCATAATGCTACGGGCATTAAGGTTCAGGCAACAAAATGGTTGTTTATTGCCAGTTTCAGTTCACTGCTTCTTGCTGACGTCAGGCTTTCTAACAGGAACCCTTTTATTTTCTGTAGCATCCCATTCGAACAGTTCGTCATTAACTTTAATTTTGTCGTAGACCAACTGGGCTTTGCTGCTTGCTTTTCTTAATTCTGAGGTGCTCTGCCAGAGTTTCTGACGTTTCAGTCTGGTTGGGGCTGAGAAATCTTCCAAAATCAAGACATCTTTCCCTTTCAGCTTGCGACAATTTTTCAGAATGGCCATCTTTTCACGGTGGTCCATCAGTTTTATTATCACGGGATGGCGTTTGTTGAGTTGCTTGCGGCCTATCCTGTGAATCCATTCGAACGAATTAACAGTCACATCTAGGGTCTCGCTGAAAACGCCGTTAACCACCTTTTCAGTCAAATCATCTGTCGTTTCATATGACAAACAGTAGATTATCTGTCAACTCTGTGCCACAGATAATTATGGCTCTCCCTGAAATTTCACAAATGTTTATGTGTTGCATCACACTGACATTAGGCCTCTGTGCTCTATTTTTGGATCCAGCTGCATAATGTAAATAACCTGCCTTGGATAACAAAAATAATCTTCAAATAATCTACGGCCATATTTCAAGTCTTTATGATTTCACGTGAATTAAGAGATCTAGAGAACCACATGCTGCTTGCAAACACAAAATTTTGGTAGTTCATGAGAAAAACCTTCGATTCACTACTATGAGCTCCAGTGGGGTTTTTTCTCTTGACTTTTCCCTAACTTTTTGCCACTTAGATGCACATAAACCTTTCACTGCATTAAAAAACATTCAGATCAGGAAGGGCTGACAGCTGAAGCGATTTGACAACCTGGACTTAGCAGTAAATCGTTCTTATGGCTTGCTGCCATGACTTGTTGCTACAGTTACCTCCTTGCTATAATAACCTTATGCATCCTTGCTCAAAGGCCAGTGGGGAAACGGTTTCCGCTGCTAACCTGGCACTAAGATTCTGGTTTAGTGATTCTTACTATTCATTTTTTTTTAACTGCCTTTAAACAATGTATATTTGCAGAATAGTAATGGAACATTCGACTGGTTATCTCAGAGCTCTCTGGAGGTACTACGAAAGTTGTTCGAGACAGCTTTAAAAGTGTTATGAAACACTTCTTGAACTCATCACAGAATGGCCTCGCTATTAAAGGACGCTGTCTCACAAATCTCATGCCGCTAAATTTTTTTTTTCATGTCCTTCATCTATAAGTGAAGCTATTGCAGTGATACCTGGCATTCTCTTTCTTTTCCTCTACGCTAGAATGCTGGAAGCTACACGGTGGAGTTCGAGTGTCACGGCATCCTGTGGTGGTCAGCCACGGTTGACTACGCTACACAGCACACCAATGCCACCTCTAAGGCCACATGCAGCTAACACAGCTATGCGCAGTGCGAAGGTGAAATGATTTTTTCTGTCTTTTTGAGATTGCAGACATATATCTATATATATTTCATTTATTTAACTCAAAATTGGCAATTATGAAGTACTGAGAATGCCCTTGTGATCACGAAATCAGCCAATGGCATTGGTGGGCCAGCTGCTATTGATGATGCTGCATGACGGCATTTCGGAAGCGAGAGCAAGCAATTTTTCACCGTTTTTGACGTGGGATTGCAAGTTCCCAGCTGCATGCAGTGCAGTAATATTTAGCTCTCTTGTTTACTGCAGCCTCCACGACAGATGGGCAATGTTTTCTTACTATGTTCAAAAAAAAGTGTTTCAGAGCCCCTTTAAAGCTGCATTACAGGAACAAGTGGGTCTCAGTAATACTAATAATATGCCTTCATCACCATCATCAATAGAGCTTGTTTAAGCTCATAGTAGAACTTACCTAACTGCTGATTCACAGAACCTTTGCAGCACTCACTACCAGAGCAATTAAAAGAGCCATCAATGTGCCCTCTAGTTCACTGTAGTATAGCTGCATTGTTTATGAGATGGACACACGCACTGTTAAGGCTCACGCACATGATTTTCGTGCGACGGTGACGAGCGACAGATTTTGCTGTCGTGGAGGGCAATCCGTTGCTGTCACTTGTCGCGTCCCCGGTTTTAAAGCGAAGCTTTCTTTGCCTCTTCCTCTGACTTTCCCACTGCTGCTGCTGCTGTGATTGCTACTGTCAGGCACAATGTGTCGGAGGAGGCTGGAGGGGTGGTTCAGAGCATGTGTATACATAACAGGGGTGAGTTCGAGAGGAAAGGCGAGGTTAAAAACTCGTTTTCACCCCACCACATCGAATGTGCACAATACCCTCGGAGCTCTCTGGCTGTTGCCACTTTAGCCTCTTTACAGCAGTAATTATCAGTGACTTTCCTCAGAAGCACTGCAGGAACTGCAGCGCTTCCCCTTCTACTAACGTGCGAGTCCAGAGGGGACGTAGATAGAACTATAGAGAGGAGGGAGGAGAAGCGGCAGTTACCATACAAGGGGGGGGGGGGGGGGTATGAAGGTGACGTGAGAAGGCAAGGAAACCCTACTACTATATGACAGCAGTTGCGGGGAAACTGGATAAGCTTAACTTCCAAGACACGGTACGGTACGTTGCTGCTATTTTTGAAAAATAAACACCATGCAAATTTGTCAAGCGGAAAAACTACGCAGGGCATGCAGAAGCAGAGCCGCATTAATTAAAACGCACCGCAGGGTACAGGCGCCACTACGGAAGCGGCCGTTGCATCAAATTAACACTTCTGTGCCCGCTGTGGTAGCTTTGCGGCTATGGCATTGCTAGAGGCTGTGGATTTGATCCCAACTATGGCAGCTGCATTTCAACGGGGGCGAAATAGAAAACGCACCTGCACTTAGATTTTGGGACACGTTAAACAACATTGCAGTGTCAAAATCAATCCGGAGTCCGGCACTATGGCGTGCCTCATAATCCAATTGTGGTTTTGGCACGTAGAGCTCCATAATCCAATTCAAGTTTAATACTTCTGCCAAAATGCGATGTGCCATGTCAGGCAATGACTAAGTTCAACCCTCTCAGAAGTTATGAAAGATGGCACAAAACAATGCCTCAAGCAAACACCTCTCCCTGCGTGTTCTGTGTACTACACAGACAAACAGCACTGGTGCCTGCAAGGTAACATTTAACATCAACTCGCCACTCTTGTGTTAGACTAAACGTCAAAGAAATTAATCTTAACTGTAAACATCACCGCTAATTATCATCAATCAAAGCATCCAGCACAGAAAGCTTCGCTTACATCGATTCCCACAGTGTGTGGGATCTGCACAATTTTTTTGGCCAACCAGAAAATTTCGCTTGTCACCCTGATGTCTGCACAGCAACAGCATGATTGCGCAACAACATGGGAGCAACCAGTCCGCCCACTTCAATCTAAATTCGTTCTTGCAATTCGCTTTCTGCCGTCACAAAAAAAAAAAAAAAATGTTAAATCAGCCATTGCTTTTTCTCATCTCAGGCTCAGAACAAAGTATCAGCGTTCTTTTGTAGTTATTATGAGAACAGTTGTTTGTTTTGACGCTGCTAGGCCTGAGACGCCACCGAGAGCCGCGATAGTGTTTTGAGTTTTCTTCACCAGATGGCACTACAGCATTTTCCGCTGGCGGCTTGGAACTGATTTTCACTGACGAAGCTAGCACCAATACGCCTTTGTTAAAACATTGATCTTGTACTATGTTTGCGATTTCTTTATGGGTGCACAGATGTATTTATTCAGACAGCAACGTAAATTTGTGGATACATTTTTCCACAATGTCACATGCCTGTGGTTGCTCCACGCTGCAATGCAACAGCGCCTGCTTGTCGCATCGCTTATCGCTTGGATATCACGTGCATGTGGTTGCCACTTTAGAATAGCTTTTGAGTAGCATAACCTAGGAGCCACCAGTTAACGCCCTTTGGCATTACCTTCACTGCAATGACACTGATTACAATGTGAAACATATTTGAAACCAACCAAGTTAAGAACAATATAAAGTTGAAAGAAATACTTTCAAACTAGAATTCTTTATTGCTATGGTTAGAGCTTTATAACTGCTACAAGGGATTAGAAACATCTAGACAACCTCCAAGCAGTTCACTGAACAAACTACGGAGGTAGCAGCAACTTAGACAGTTCTACGCTATAGCCTATGAATGGCCATATAGACGCATATAAAGGCAGTGTAGACACAAAGTGCACATTAAACACTTCAGTTCAGTTTGCATGAAAAGCAGTGCTTGAGCTTCTTATGTAAGAACAAACTGCAATGCCCCACCTTTAAGTCATGGTGCACGGCATGGCCAACAAGGATGCGACCATTCAGTATTTCACTCACTTCCTTCTGGACTTTACTGAAATCCTCAGCTGCAAAGGAACCAAGCAAATCAAGCTTCAATTAGACCTGAGCAGAGATGCCTTACAACTGTTAAGGGCCAGCAAAAACACTCCATCAATATGAAATGGAACACTTGAATCCTTATTCAAACAGCTGGCGAGTCCGCGCGACAGATGCAATGCAAATATTCTTACGTTAACACAACACCTAGTCTGCCTCCTGATGCAATACGCTGAAAGCCATACTAACAGTGCTACTACTTTTAAAATCACAGGAGATGTGTATTTACAAATGAGGTGACAAAGTTGAGCCACAAGTGTAGGCAATGCATGGATGAAATGCTCCAGAAAAGGTGGCCAACCTGAACCAAAAACAGTTATTTTTATGCGAAGCATATTACTAGAGCTCAACCCAGCTCCTCAGGCGCGGCGGTGTCGCCTTCAATGACCTTTAGTGACCCCATGCCATACCACGTGACACCGTGACGCCACGACAGAGGAGAAACGAGGCTCCAACTCGCGCCGTCGCTTGCGGCGTCGCCTTCAAGGCTGACCACGTGACACCGTGACGTCACGACAGAGGAGAAACGGGGCTCCAACTCGCGCCGTCGCTCGCGGCGTCGCGGCGGTATATAAGCAGCTGCGCTTTTTTCTAGGTGGCTTTGGCTCAACTCTTGCAAGATGGGCTGGGTGGGAATCGAACCAGGGTCTCCGGAGTGTGACACGGAGACGCTACCACTGAGCCACGAGTACGATGCTTCAAAGCGGTACAAAAGCGCCTCTAGTGAATGCGGTGTTGCCTTAGAAACGAGCTGTTTCTAAGGCTCAGGCGTGCGTTGCTTGCTCAGGCGCACATTTCGTTGCTGCGCCGAACGCTGCGTTGCTCGACGCTCACCGCGTCCAATGCGGGGCGCGTAGTCGCTGCGCCGTAGCCCATTGTCTTACACCCCTTGGCGGGTCGACGGGAACGCTGTCGCGTTCCACTCTTGAAGGCGAAGCAGAGTAACGCATGAGTTGTTTCTTCGTCTAGCCGAACCAAATATAGCCAAGCAACAGCAGTTCACCAGGCTAAACAGTGGTTCAACAACTAAAATAAAGGCTAGTATGCTTCGCATCCTGGGCTTAACCTTAGCTAAGCCACAGCCATTTTTTTTTCCTTTTCGTTTTGCACTGGAGTGAAAAAAATCGTAACAGTCCAGCTCAGTTCGAGCAAAAGTGAAACTTTTTCCCAGTTTTCAGTTCAGTTCCAGCTCGATCACCTGCTCAGCATTGCAACACCATAATCACTGAGCCATTGTGGGAGGTCAACTGTTTTCATTTACCAGTGGTTTCGAAATATTTTACTTTTTACTAGATATCTCAACTCACCAGCACCTATTCAGGGTGTCTACCAAGTCGACATTTCCGAATTCCCCAAATTTTTCAGGTTTTCCCCAAGTGTCATTGCAAAATCACCTGAGAACATTGTTTTATGACAAGATGGAATGACGCCATGTCGTCCGATGCTGTCACTCTCTAGTAAGCATTAAAAAAAAAGAAAAAAAGGAGAGAGAGAGAGAGAAGCAGAAGAAAAATAACTTTACCCAGTTTGAATAGAAGGCGTAGTGTCTATTTTATTCAAAACGAAAACGTAAGGGAGAGGCTAGTAAAATGCACAGCGAATAAGAGAGAGAGAGAGAGAGGTTTATTTGCAGAAAGGCAGAGAGGTCGGCCTGAGCTATAACATGCTCTGGCCTGCTACTCTACACTGGGGAAAAGGGACGGCGAGGGAAAGTGCTGATGAGTGACTATGTTAAAAAGAATAGTAACGCCCATTGCAAATTGAGTCGAACATTTTCAAATATGAATAAGAGATTAATAAAGAAGCAAATCTATTCGAATATGAGGTATTTCTGTCAACTGATGGCAAGCTCATTGGCATGAGGCCCAACTTTGTCACAAATGAGGTTCTCTCTAAATAGCTGGTAAGCCAACCTCAACTGTCCCCACATACTCTCAGCCTGCGCATAATGCGTCAGTGTTGCATTTCACTGCATTAAAGAGCTTATTTTGGTTTGGATGAGGGACACCTGTATTTCGGCGTCAGCCAACATTGTTTCTTAAGCTCAAGCTCCTTCAAGGAAGATGCGGCACACTTCCTTTCCCATTCATTTCTCAATGCGTCGGTCCTTTCTGTTCTCGTCCTCCTCCTTCCGCAGTGTTCGCTCCACGGACGGTTTGAAGCATCCTTTTGGTCAGCAGTACAGTCAACATTCGATTTTTCAGGCTCCCTAGAGGCCGCGAAAATGTTCGGAAAATTGGGCAGTCCGAAAAAATGAATGCATGTCTTTTACTGCCCTTAAGGGCTCAAATCACCACAGGCATGTCCGAAAAAGCTCTGAAGGCCTGACAGCACACTTATTAGGTATATCGGTGCTCATACTGTGACAGAAGACGGCAGTTGCACACGTGTATAATTAAGGAATACATACTGTGTCCCGTGACAATTGCCCCTTGCCACGCTTGTTAGGCTTTGCCGCTATACTTCGCGTATGCTTCACCGCGTAACATTTCTGTATCGAGGCAAAGCTGACTTTTGGGAACCGGCATTATGCAACACGTCGTGCTTTCCGAGCTTCGAAGTCAGTCCTGAGGATTACAAAAGCAGAGTCGATGCCATTGCTGACAGCGGCGAATTCTTTCAATGAAAAACACGGGGACCGAACGGCAAGAAGCTTAAAGGGACATTAGAGGCAAATAATAGGTTGACATGGACTGTTTAAATATCATTCCAGAAACCTCGCAATGCTTGTTTCGTGCCAAGAAAGAACTTAGTTTACGAGAATATAGCATCTGAAGAGCCCGAGAACTTTTTTTGAAATTCAAGTCTCCCGCCACCCAACCGGAGGAGGGGTGACATTGCATACACCATCACCACACTTTGCTACCTTCGGTGAGTAAAACGGCGCCCGACAGACGGCGCCACCAAGCCAAGACAGAGCGGTGGATTCGCCGCTGCAGCTGCTCTTTCGTTGAGTGGAGTAGCCCATTCGGGCATCCCGTGACATAACATGGAAGTTGAATTCTCTGCTACTTGCAGTTTGTACGAGTTTTGCAAGCCAGCAAAATCAGCGCAGCACTACGCGATAACGAAACTGCTGAAACGCGAAAGCGTGGGCGGTGTAGAGTCGAGCAAAAACGAAACCTTTCGACGAGAGTCAAGGGTAATTTCAATGAGTTCTTTTTTCTAAAAATGAAACAGAAATGGACAAGTAGCATTTTATTTCATCTTATAATACAATACAATAATGTTTTTTGCAACGAGTGGTTGAGTACTAGTGATAGAATTTAACTGAGGAGTGCTTTTGTCATCGGGCAAGTGCTTGAATGTCCTGGGGGAGTCTCTAATCATGTCCTGCATTTACCTCAGTTTCTCAATTATTAAGGCCCTGTTTGCGATAATATTGACACCTTAGAGATTCTCAAGCACTAATCTATCACATTAGCTTGACTTAATATTTGCCTTTAGTGTCCCTTTAATAGCGAACGTTCAGGCAGCTAGGCCTAGCATTGCTGCGGTGGTGGTAGCTACACCTTGAACCGGCGTTCGAGAGTGCCGGTTCGAGGCTGCGAGATAATCAAAATGGCGGCGTTGGTGGCTTTGTTTAATGCCGTTTTGGACCTGTGGTCACGGCAAAAAGTTAGAAAATCGGATGGCGAAGAGTTCTTGCGTCCGAAATTTCAGACGTTCTTAAACATTGGCTCTATAGGGCACGTGCTGGTGGCGCGAAGCCATCTGAATTACTGAGCATGTCCCAAAAATCGGCTGTCCGAAAAATCAGTCATTGACTGAACACTGACAACTCCTCCAGTGGACAACACGACGTCAAAGACGATTCGTTACTACTACTCTGTTACTCGAGCCAGCATTAGCGCGACTTTTGTTCCCTTTCAATTAAATTACAGCTACGTTATTTTTCCCTGATAGAAGAACAAATTCCCCGAGTTTTCCCTGAGTATTTCCAGACTATCTAAAATCTCTGAGAATTCCCGGTTTTCACGGTTGGTAGACACTCTGCTATTCCTGAAATCTAAACTGGAGCTCTCGACTCTTGCCTCTCATCACCACATTTCTCACTCTGCCTCCATCACAGTGTTTTTTTTTTGTTTTTTTTCATATCACTGTCAGCTGATCAAACTAGTGCACTGTGTTCGTCACACAGGCCATCTGGACATCGTAACCCCACCACAAGCCCACACCACAATGCTCTTGCAGTCATTTTTTGTTCGAACTGCTGAGACTGGAATGGCCTTTTGAGACCAACCGCGCTCATTAGCAATCATCAGACTATTTTATGTCAACTGCAGAACAAAGGCCTCTCCATGCAATTTCCAATTACCTCTGTCCTGCGCCAGCCAATTCCAACTATCGCCTGGGAATTTCTTAATTTCATCACCCCACCCAGTCTTCTGCCGTCCTCGGCTGTGCTTCCCTTCTCTTGGCACCCATTCTGTAACCCTAATGGTCCAACGGTTATCTAACCTATGAATTACATGACCTGCCCAGCTCCATTTCTTTCTCTTAATGTCAATTAGAATATCGGCTATCCCTGTTTGCTCTCTTATCGCACCGCTCTCTTCCCGTCTCTTAACATTATGCCTAACATTCTTTGTTCCATCGCTCTTTGCACGGTCCGTTTTCGAGCTTCTTCAGTCTCCAAGTTTCTACCCCATATGTTAGCACCGGTAGAATGCATTGATTGTACACCTTTCTTTTCAACGATAATCGTAAGCTTCCAGTAAGGATATGACAATGTCTGCCAAATGCGCTCCAACCCATTTTTATTCTGTAAATTTCCTTCTCATGATTAGGGTCCCCTGTGAGTAAGTGACCTAGGTAAACATACTCCTTCACAGGCTCTAGAGGCTGACTGGCAATCCTGAACTCTTGTTCCCTTGCCTGGCTATTGATCATTAGCTTTGTCTTCTGCATATTAATCTTCCAACCCCACTCTTACACTCTCTCTAGGACCTCAATCATTTGTTGTAACTCATCCCCAGTGTTGCTGAACAGGACAATGTCATCTGCAAATCGAAGGTTGCTAAGATATTCGCCATTGATCCTTACTCCTAAGCTTTCCCACTTTAATAGCTTGAACACTTCTTCCAAGCATGCAGTGAATAGCATTGGAGAGATTGCATCTCCTTGCCTGACCCCTTTCTTTATAGGTATCTTCCTACTTTTCTTGTGGAGAATTAAGGTAGCTGTGGAATCTCTAGATACTTTCCAAGACATTTACGTAAGCATCCTGTACTTCTTGATTACGTACTGCATGCTTTAGGTCTTCCACACAGTGTTTTGACACGTAGCTGTAACATTGTCTTCATCATTCCAACCCTTTATGTGCCCACACCTTGTGTAATGTCTTATTGGAACCTTTGAGGAATAAAAAAAAAAGAAAGCAAAAAACTCATCCTTGCCTATGAATGGCTGTACAAACCCACACCCAGGCCCTTAGCATTAGCACAACAATGTGTGTTGCTAGGCCAGCTGGTTCATACTTGGAAGAAACAAAGCACAACTTTAGTGATGATGACAGAAGGGACACACAAGACAGACAATGACATCCAACTGGATTTGACTTTACCTGACATTTCTTAGCAAGCACAAAAGTGGACGGGATACCCAGAGAATTATAGGAAACGGTAAGAGCAGCGTGTTGTGGACTTATCCTCCTACATGCTGCGCATTAAAAAATGTGTCTGCTTCACATCAAGCTTAGCCACAAGTTAACACCCTTTTGTTGCTGTTGTCAGAGTTGCAAACTGCTCTGCTTCCCTTGTTACAAGCAGATTAAAATCGACCTAGTGCCAACGTGGGACTACA
Organism: Dermacentor andersoni; assembly: GCF_023375885.2. Taxonomy (NCBI): domain Eukaryota; kingdom Metazoa; phylum Arthropoda; class Arachnida; order Ixodida; family Ixodidae; genus Dermacentor; species Dermacentor andersoni. The sequence goes on along the minus strand of NC_092819.1, from coordinate 90,899,676 downwards.
CTTTGCAAAACTGAGCAGAATTCAATGCTACTACGTCTGAATAGCTTGCAGCCGTTCCCCATCCTTGCTAGAAGGTGCAATGAACTTGCCTTTCTCCAAATCACTTGGTCGCACCCCACTCACTGCGGTCCGGTAGTCGACCACTTCCTCTGTGGGCTTGACAAACTTGTCGTAGATCACATGGCCCATGACATTGACTAGTGAGACACGTGCCAGCACGGAGTCCTTGCCCTCGTGACCAACGCCCACCATCTCACAATCCATGGCCACCACTCGAGTAGGCCTGCAACAAGGCCAATGTCATATAAGGTACGCCCCTTCAGGAATAGATGTCCTGTTTACAATTCCATTTAGCATGTCAACATAATGCTTGTTTCAGCCTAGATAAAACACTTCTTTAACACAATGCAGTAAAGACCTTTGATATGAAAAGAGACCTCATTAGTGGTAGCAGACAACAAGAAAATAAACATAATAGAGTGCTGTTAATATGACTTGGCTAATTTGAATTTTCGGTTAATTCGATCCCGGCCGAAGATCCTGGCCAGCGCCCATGCATTTATATGGGCCTAAACTTTCATTATATAGATTCTAAAACTGGCCTTCATCAGATAATCCAAACTTGACCAGTCAGCCATAGGAAGATTTTCAAGCAACAACCGTAGCTCACAATCTCTGATTATGGTATTTATCCAGTTCTAATGTGAGCCTTCTCTTTTTCAAGAAAATCGGGCCGAAAACTGCCTGCACAGTGTTCATATGTGTTACCCAATAACAATAATGTGCTCTGACAAAGCTGACTTTAAAAGACCACGCAGCAAAGCCGACTTTAGGAAACTGGCAGCTATAGTGGAACACATATTAAACCCTTGCTCGTTTTTTCTTGCCCATTTTATCAAGTGGGAGTCACATTTCTACTTTGTTTAAAAGGTTGAATGTTATTTTTACAGTGAAGCTGTTAAGGGCTACTTTACCCACTATCATGTCCGCGTGTAGAAAAAATCTCATCAGCATTGGCTCTAGCTTCGTCTTCTTCCACAGTTGGCTCGTTGGCGCCCCTCGGCACTACCGCGCGAACGTGCTTGTGCCAGTGATCCCACATTCGTCATTAATTAATTAATTAATTAATTAACACAAAGATGTAAGCAATAACTGAGAAACACTTTATTGGACCGTCGGGATTTACCCAGTGATAAACACCGGGGCCGCACATTTCAGCTTCAATGGTTAACCATCTGTACGGAGTGCTTGGGCTGACAGTTGTTTTAATGTTATTTTTCTACTTTGGGACACATAGAAAGTGGGCACGCATTTGATTTGAGAGCATGTTAGGTTCAGGCAAATGCTATCAAGTGAATCAGCGGTGTGTTTTGACGTTTTTGTTCTGCTTGTTTAATTCCACCGGTTGGATAATTAGATCAATTCACTGGTCCCATCAAGGTCAAATTAATGGACGTCGACTGTATAGATGGCAAACAAGTGAGAATAATGTGAAAATTCAGTGTTATCCAATAAACGAGCCACAGAATGTCAGTAGCGCTCATTTTCTCATTAATAACCCTTCAGCAACAATGTCAAGCCAAAGCCAATCGCACTGCAACTAACTCTTGTATCCACATGCATGCCTTCACTCCAACTAAATTCCTTGACTCTGTTGAACAGAGAACGCTGCTTATTAGACAAAGCTTACTAAGGCAGCAGCGCAGGGAAGACACAGACACAATAAACGTAAAACTGATGCCACGAGCACTGACGTCAGTGGCCAGTGGCGTCAGTTTTATGTTTGTGTCCTTGTTTTTCCAGCGCAGCTGCAGGAACGTTGAACCAACGTTACTACGTTGAACCAACCAGCCAATCAACTCATTGACAAAGCGGTTGCTTTGCTTCAACAGTGCTCCCCACAAATTCCTAAGCTATAATTTTGCAGGCAGGCACTTCCTGTGTCAGCTTGAGGGCACGGGAGCCCCGGGGGAGTGTTTCTGAAGCAACTGCTAGTTGCAGTAAGCGAACCTGGGGTGACACCTTCGTCAAACACTTAAAATGGAGGCGTCGATGAGCAGGAAGACAAATTCGAGGCATACAGTGAATGTAGGTGTCACTTGGCCACACTCACTTGTTGTAGGTGCCTTTTTTCTCCAGGCCAATGGCCTGGCCTGCAGTTTGCATGTTTTCAGGTTCCAGCAGCAGTGGGTCGACGCCATCGAACCAGACTTCCTCCTTCCTGGAATGAAGTAAATAGATGATTCGGTGAGATAAGAGGTAATGCGGCAACTAGACAGCTGGAGACAGTTAAGTTTATGTACTTAAGCCTATCCGGGCATTGGGCGACTTGGCGGGACATGCTACACGCAAACTACATGGACAATGCACAGAAAGAAATGGGTCGGTGCACTACCTGCAACTGATTTCATTTTGGCAATGCTACACATACAAGTGCATGAATACAAGGGGGAAAAAAAATGTGAGAAAGGAACAAAGATAAATAGGCATCAACTCCCTCAACTTCCTAATCACACTGCCAGGCTCAGGAATCTTATCTCATTTTCATACGAAACAACAATAGGACAGAGTGTAGGCAATCTGGACATTGTACTAATGGAAGAGCTGGAGTGTGCGAAAGGTCATTAAAATCAAACTAAGATTGCACATTCCGATACGAGGCAAGGCCAGTAAATGGGAACAAAGGTCAAAGCAGATCTAGATAATCAGGAAAAGCAACGATGTGATAACACACAAGCTGCTGGCAGCATGCTTCAACAAAAATGGAGTGTGTGCATGAGTGACGTGCTTAATGATTTAAAAACAAAATTATACACAAGCTGTGGGCACGGAAAGCACAATTTCGCAAAATGGAAAGCCATCACTAACTGAAAGACACCCCTAAGTGCAATGAGAAAAATATTTATTTCTGGGGTTTTATGTGGTGAAAGCAGAATCCAATTTTGAGGCATGCATAGTAGGTGACTCCGGATTGATTTTGACCACCTGAGATTCTTTAGCGTGTGTCTAAATCCAAGCACCCCAACTGAAATGCGGCCGCTGCATCCAGGATAGAAACTGCAGCCTCAAGCTCAGCAGTGCAATGTAACAGCCACTGGGCTACTGCAGCAAATGCAATAGGGTGAGGTGGTTTGTACGAGTCAGGGCCTTAAAGAGACACTAAAACACATTAGGTTTCATTGGTTAATATTAAATATCTGGTGTACCACAAACCTCAGCCTTGCTGTGAATAGAGTCTTGGCAAGCCAGAAAAAAAGCAACAACTAAACACAAGCGTGAAGTTTGCAAGTTAGCAGCTCATGACATCACGAGATTTGTATAACAACTCCTTAGGACTAGTTAAGTGAGAGTCAAGGAATACACAGCATTCTACAGGAACCGATGATGCATCCTGGTGAGTTTTAAGAATTGCATCTGAATAAAAACTACCTGGAAGTACAAAAATATTTTTAAATTAGTAATGTTGTACTAATGTACCATCCCTGCAGCTTGGGAGCCAAATTCAAACAGAGAAACATTTCTCATTTTCTCTGTGAATAACAACCAACCTTTCTCTCCCAAATAAATGTAAAATACAGCCTGAAAAAAGAAAATACATCACCATACTAAATTAACTCAAAGGTTGATCCATAAGGCACTGTGATGGAAGTTTTACAAAGTGCATGTACAAGTGCTTACAAGTGTGTGTGTGTCTATAGTGCCACAGAACAAAATGAGATCTGTTGTATGTAATGCACTGCCCCCATTTTTTTTTTTACACTACATGTTTGCTCTACTTGCTCATTCCTTCATGAGTCTGCATAGCACTGGCAACAGTAGTGGCAGTAGCAGTAGATGCAGAAGAGATAACAGCAGTAGTAATACGTATTAGTAATAGAGGCAGCAGCAGTAGTAAATTCATATGTTACTATGCACAAAGCACTGTTACCACTTACTTGACTGGTGTCGATGCAGAGCAGTCCTTGCCTGCATTTTTCTTTCTGTTAGCTGCCTTCTCGGACACACCATTCTTGTTTTGGGGAGCAACCTGAAGCTTCTACAAGTGCCCCAACCCCCCCAAAAAAGACATATGAGTACAGTTCACAGACATAAGAGTGAACTGAACAGCATTTCTGAATTGCACAATACATGCCACTGCGCTAGCACACACCTAATTAAAAAAAAAAAGCTACTATGAGAGAAGCTCACCAGCACCCAGGGTGACAAAGACCCTTTCAAAATTCCTCACTGGTTTTCCTAGTAATGCATTATTGTCCAAGATGTGGTGGCTAGCACAGTGTTAAAATGACCATAACTGTGCAGTTAGTGCACTCCTTGCCATCATGCTTAATGCACAAAAGCAAGAACATGTGAGCCGCATAGTAATTACCACTTGAAAGATGTGCTGGTTGCCATATTTTAGGCAATTATGAACTGCGTGAGAACCAGCTTGACCATTTTTTCAGAAGGCTCCTTTAGAATCCCGTTGTTCTTGCAAATGGCAAGACTTCGTCAACCTCGCAAACACCGTGTTCTGAATCACAGAACACTTCTCGAACAGTGTCGACAGCTAAGGAGGTTCCTATACCATCACTATGAAAAGTTTAGGCCAGAAAAAATGCAAGAAAAAGAAAACTGACCCCATCCGCACCCGAGCGTGAAATTCTGCTTACTATTGAGATAGTGCAAAAGCAATTGACAATTTTTGATAAAGGACACAGCACTCTGTTATTTCTTAACTGTGGCAACTTATGTAGTGATGTAATCGGCATTGCTGTTCACATGTTGCTGACAAGCAGATCGTTGAATCCATCGCAGCGAGATGTGAGGCAGTGTGTGTGTGTGTGTGAGAGAGAGAGATTGTGATCATCTAAGCTTTCCACTTTGACAGACTTATGGACAGCAAGGAAGCATTGCATAGTGCACAATAAGAGATGATTGAATTGTGCCAAGTCCAGGGACTATGGTAGGCGTGTGCATCTGACGCACCGATCCTAGATTAAGATTTCTAGCATATTATTCCTGCAACATGTGATCAAGCACCAACAATCCCATGCAACAATTCCCATTTCTGTACTTTCACCAATTCCTTATGTAGAAATATGCAGATTTCTATGGTAAACAGTGGTGAATTTCCAATTCTCATGTCGTACAATGAGTGCGAGCTTTCGCAGTCACAACTCCTGTTTTGGCTCCAGTTCAGACACAGCTCCTTTTCCATCTTTTGGCACCATTATGTTGTCCACTGGCATATTATGTCTGCGAACTGCTGCGCCTCCTATTTGAATGCACAATTTCAAGCTCAGCAACCTATGTCTATACAGCTGCCTCAAATAGTGCTTAGGGAGCATAACAACAACATAGAAGTGATGCATGGGCTAAGGGTTCAATTAGCTAGTCCAGAACCGTGACATTGTTTAGAAGAGAGTCCAGTTGGTGTGAACCTAGAAGTGTCTGTGTCAGAGATTTACCATAAGCATAACCTACCAATTAAGAAACTTTTCACATATGCAGTGTGTGTCCAGGAAGAAAATCATCTAAACGTGGTACATCACATTATCAAAACACTCATTTGTCTCCTAGTTTTGCACAAATTGTGTTCACTGTCTCTCAACTACTCCATTTTATACTTAGCAGATAAGGTTTCAGAAGCTATGCAAGTAGTATAGTCACAGTAGTCGCAATCCACACGTTTCCCAGAGCAGTTGATTTCTTTACCTGCGACGCTTTCCCTGGAATAACCTTTCATATGCTAGAACTACAACTTGTGAATGTAAGGTTGCGTCAAATCGCATGTTATGGGTGTATTTTTGTGCTACCAGCATGCAAAATACCATGTTCTGGTTGCAAGCACAAGCAGTGTGTCATGGCCACTAAGTCACAGAAGCATGATACTCCGCTCGCTAGGCAGTACATAGATCTGCAACACGTTCCTTGTGATAATTATGTCACTGTGTTGTGAATGCACGTTTGTATGTGTCCTTTTTCTTTGGGTTTTGTCATCCCAGCCAATTAGCCCAACTATCCACACTACTATAGAGTACTGCTGCGATATTGCATGATGCCAGGATGTCACAGATGTCAGGATGCAGTGCTCAGTATTGAAACGTGCACTTATTTGTAGGCTTTTTCAGAGGTGATTCATGTCCCCTAATAGCTTCTTAATTTTTTTTTTTCTGTTGAGAAACGAAAGCCTTTTGTGCTTTGCACTTTTCCATGAAAATATGCGGCTGATGTGCTGCATGAAGCAGGAGCACTGAATGTGTCTGCAATACACAAGTAGACAGGCTGTTTCTTGCTTAACGTATACAGTCCTGTTAGAAAGAAGACAAGGCACAGGCACAATGTTATTTCCTTTTCCTGCCTTTGCCCGCTGTCGGCGCTATAGTACTACCTACATAAGTCTAAACTGGACCCATGTTTTCAGTCGCATTTGTTCATACGCTGCAGAACAAATTTAAAGAAAATTTGACGTGCGACACAGCAAACTACTCACGCGCGCACACACACACACACACACACGCACGCACTTACCTCCTGGAGAGCTTTCCAGTTGCTCGATGCGAACTTCAGTTTGCGTGGAAATGCTGTTTGGGTACGCGGCACCGTCGACGATGTGATACTATCAGATTGGTTGCCAGCTCTGGTCTTGCCTTTCTTGGACGGCGAGTAGCCGTGCTTTAGAGCCAGCTCGACGGCGCTGTTCTTGCCTTTAGGTTTGCGCTTCTGCTGGCGAGGTGTAGACGACGGTGAAGTCGCCATGACGTGTTTCGGGAAAATCTCGTCTTCGCGTACGGTAGCACGTCGACCACGTTTCCACGTCGCTCCAACGGTTTCGGTAGAACCGCTCCCTTCGAGCTTGCGTCGTGACAACACAAGCACGGCACGAGGCGACCGCCAGTCCGCCTGCTGCCGGCGCCGCGAAGTGGGCTTCACGAACGCTCGTGCCACTGACGGGCCACTGTGCGGACATGTGGCGACGAGGAGGACATTTTCAAATCAAGGCGAAATTTTAACGAAGGTATCGCCTTAACCATAACGCCGAACTAGAGTGTACTAGAATACGGTTGAGTGGGACGAGCGGCTGGGACGGTGCATGCTTTGCGATGAGGCGCGCAACGACGAAAAATACTATGGCGGCGCTGCGATAGCATCAAGGTCGAGCCGTTGGAAACTTGAGATTCTGCTCGGCGGGGTCGTTCGACGAGACGGTCATTAGAGGAAACGCCAGTTCACGGGATTGGCCAGTCGTTTCAGCGGGTGCGAGAGAGAAAATCTGGGGGCGTTCGCGCTTGAAATTTCTCCCTTTGCCTAGGTACCACGGAGGAGCAGTTTCTTTGGTCGTTCTGTCCCTAGGCGTGCCCTGGCGTGCCGGCATTTTGCCATGTGTCGGCTGGCGATCTGTGCGTCGCGTACAAGCACGGTGCGTACAAGTTTTTCTCGTGCGTCTCCTTGGGTGTTGCTGGCGCAGTGCACTGGCGCGAACGATTGTTGTCGTTTGGTCAGTGGTCTCCCGTGAAGGCGAGTATGATATGGCGTTGCCCTGTCACTACCAGTGTCACACGTATACTTCTCATCGCGATCGGCACCGATCCGGATCGAAATTCTCGACTGTGATTGGGTCTCTCGCTCATTTTGTCCAAAGAAGGCAATCACGACCGCGAAATTCGATCAGGATCGGGCGTGATCGCGATGAGCAGTGAGCCGGAACACAAGATACACACACAGCGCACACTGTCAACAATTTCATTGCGAAAGCATTGCGACCTTTGAAGATTATAGCATGGCACTAGTCACTTGATAGATATAGCATATATTACATATATAGCAAAATATATAGCATCTTCACAGTTTGCTCTGTGTGTGCTTTTTCGTTCCTTGCTTGTGCCCCTGTCACACTGGTATCTTACCGTCCTCGCGAATTTTTCCATGCGTCGAACGCTTCGAGAGGGCTCAGTTGCGCGTTATTAAATTGCCATAATTTAAATATTAAAATACTACTAACTTGTAGCGTGGGGTCTCTTTTTCACGTTTCTGTGTCTTCGTCCGCTTCCGCTGCTGCCTTAGTATGTCAAACGGTAAACTTCTGACTGCTGTTGCAGAAGTCTTGGCGTCACAAGTTGGCGGCTGGACGTAATAATATTTATATTAAGTCCAGCACGCTTAGGCCTCCGCCACTCCAATCCTACGGGCCATCCTGCTTCCAGCTTTGATCTCCCCACTACCCCTTGGGTGTCCTGGGGATCCTGCGCCGCCTGCTTTATTATAACCTCAGGTCCTCTCCTGAGGCCTCCGGTTGCATGTGCCCTCCTGGAGCAGTGCTTGTAAAAAATCCAATCTATCGTCGCGACTGCAAAAGCGACCCGCGACAACAGTCACAAAAAGCGACAACACCAGTCAGAACCTTGCCTGTCGAACCAAGTCATTCTCACCTAATTATTTAAATGATTAAGCGACTTCTGTAGGTGTCGGTCAATGTCATATTAAGCGACTGGCGAATTTGTTCCCTTTACTGGACGGATCCTGCATCTCGGCATGCATGTTGTAGCTGTGTATTCGTATAGATGTAGGAGCTCGGTGGGAGATCTATTAGTGCAGGCAGCATGCGCTAACACCATGTGGCAGATACTGCTTGATGATTTCTAGTATATCATACCCGCGCGCAGCTATCGTGTGCGCCACAGCCCTTATAAGTTATTTGGCTCAGCCATAAGTTCCAGCTTTGCTCCGACACCACGTGAGTGCTGGTTTCCCATGTCTGTCTGTCCACACAGTTCTTTAAGCTGACAATGACCGCTGTCATCATTGATTTTCATTTTTCGTTGCCAGGATCGTGATCCCCATCTTCACATTGCATTAGTACAAATAATAAGAAAACTTTGACCACTATTGTCACCACTTTGATTAAAGTTCAGGTCCCTGCAATAATGTGCATTTCACTCTATATCTATACATTTCTTTTCTTGGGAGTTCTTCGAAAGTATATTTTTTTCACTAGAAGGTTGGTAACAATGGGCACCTCACCGTCATGGGCTACCAGTTTGGTGCAATGTCCCACTCATTATAAAAATCTTATAGATGGATCGTCATTTGAAGAAAACCAATTCTTTAACAGATGGTCCATTCTGCATTATGGTTCTACCTACCTGTCTTCTACAAGCTATGCATTCACATATGAAAGAACTGTATATAATGATAGTGATGAAGCGGTGTATCTGAAATAACCTTTGACATCATCACAGGAACTTGGAAACAGGTACCACATAGTGATAACTCTGATAATCATTAATCATGTCTTATACATGGCTGGACATGTTTTCGTTCGCTTCTGGCCTTCCTTGGGTCACATGATATTTTCTGTACCTCACAATGAGACCTTAAAGCATAGGCATCTAAGGCTTTCACCTTAAAACGGAAAGACGCAAAATTGATTGCTTCAATGTTGCTTCCCATGAAAATGAACTACGTGTACTTTGTTTAATTTATTCACTTGAGAAATGCACATATAATACCATCCATGTTAACATAGCAGCATAGACGGTGACTATGTGGGGGGCTCCGGGGCCCGAGCCCCCTCCGGAGATTTTCAGGGGGGGGGGGCTGAGCCCCCCACCCTTAAAAAAAAAATTGTAATCTTGGTCCCCCACTTGATTAATGGCTAGCGTCATTACTATTGTAGTGTTGATAGCTCAGATATGTTGAAATAATTTTTGCTCTTCAAAATGAGAAAACACATGACATTGCTGAACTGTGGCTGTTCGTCAACTCTTGATATTAAACAATAGAGAATCGTCTTACCGCCCTCAAATAGTTTGTGCGCGGTTTACAAGCTGGAACATACATTCAACTAACTTTCTCCTCAAAACTTAATAACCGCTTCTCAGAATTACAATATTGAAAATTGTTCATGGCAGAACAGCCCTTTTTGCATCATTTTGTGGAGTCTTGATAATAGCAATCCCTTGCTATTGAAAGTTGTAACATTCTTTTCATTAACATTGAAGTTCGAATGCTTTCAAGTCCTTTTAAATAAAAAAATAGGAGGCTTGGGACATTGTGGTATAGGGCCTATCCAGACATTTTTAAACTGCTAGAATAAGAAGTTAACATTCACGAATGTTTGTACTGAGAAAAAGGTACCGAGTTCGATTTATCTAAGCAGTGGTTCATACACACCTCTAACACCACCCCAGGAGGAGCCAGACACTGCCAAATTTTTTCCAATATACCCCCCCCCCCCCTCCTTACTTTCTCCCGCACGCAAGAGGTATTCGCCAAATGCCAGTTAGGTCGGAAGAGACAAAATAGAAAGGCGTCTTTTTGCGCCTCTTGTTCATCGAGCAATGTTTCAGAAAAAATGAGGACATACAAGGCACTGTTTCCAACTAAATCTTTTATCCAAGAAAACCAATATACAGTAAACTACCACTTGAACGTCACTTAAGCAAATTATTCAGCTGTACGAACTTTTTTTGTATCCCCCATCGAAACCCCATTCAACCCAATGCAAATGCCTTTCAGTTTAACAAAATTCAGTACAGTGGCATTTCAGTTCTGTGATCATATTCTGCTACATCATCATCATCATGATTTTTATTTTTACCACTGGATACAAGGTGAAAAAGGGAGAGCCGGGAAAAAAGCCGAAATCTCTTCGGCTTGACAAAGTTCCGGTCTCCCAGACAGGCACGGAAGCGGCTGGTGTAGCAATACAATTACGCATAAAGTGTGGAAATAAGAGTTTTTTAAACACAAATACATATAGAAATTTTCATGTTATTACATGGAAACTAGTTGTAATACAGTTGTGTCAAATGACTCCCAGTATACAATTATAATCTGTTATCTTGCATATTATTATTTAACACAGACTCAGTTGCATATATCATAGTGGACTTGGAAGCACCGAACGAGTACGGATGCTGATCAAATTTTTTCTGATCGCACAGATCGTGCTGTCGAGGACCGGATTCGTCGACGCAGGGTCTGAGCATGCACTGCATCAGGCCTATCTACTGCTACCTCCGGCTGTCTGCCCTGCTGGCTTCATCGGACAAAACAAGTCGCAGGAAGCTGTACCACGTGCACTGCACTGGGACCACCTGACCAGCACGGTGACGTCGACGGAGACATCGTGGCACCCGGATAAAAGCAGCAGCCTTTTCGACGTTCCCTTCAGTGGACTTGGAAGCACCGAACGAGCACGGATGCTGATCAAATTTTTTCTGATCGCACAGGTTAGTGACCAGCATTTAGTCTCTTCAGTTAGAGACAACGGCGTAACGTTAACGGTGCTCCCAAGTCCACAATGCTGTGTTGCTATTTTGCGGGGTTGTTTTAATGTTGTCCGCTTAATGTTACTAACATCCGGAGACGAACAAAATCCAGGCCCTTACTCTCATTCAGATGAATGTTCGCAGCGGGAACTAATGAAACACATTCTAAGAGAACAAAAGGAAACGAACAAAACACTGAAACAACTGTCTTCAAATATCAAGCATGTGGAGACAATAGTTGCAGATTTGCAAGAAAGAATGACAGTTATTGAGAATGAAAGGGGATTATGGAAAGAATGCGAAGACAGGATAGTACACTGCGAGGAATCTTGTAAATCTACCATGATGCAAGTAGAATTTCTGGCATCAAAGGTCGATGATTTAGAAAATAGAAGTAGGCGGAATAACCTAGTAATTTATGGATTAAGAGAGAGCTCTGATGAAGATGTTAAAACACTTGAAGAAGAAGTGCACGGTATACTTAAGAAGATCCTAGGAATAGAAATTAACTCAATAGAACGAGTTCACAGAATTGGTACAAAGCAAAGCTAAAGGACACGCCCCGTTATTATCAGGCTATTCAACTTCGCTGAGAAAAACAAAATATTATCAAGCTGCTTCAAGGTGAAAAACACCCGGGTTTCAATATCCGAGGATTTCTCAAAGAAAGTATGCGACACACGTGCTAAATTATGGTGTTCTGCAGTAAGTGACAAGGCGAAAGGGGCAAAGGTATCTCTGTTATTTGATAAGCTAAAAATAAATGGCAACACCTTTATATGGAATGAGTGTGAGGTCAGAAGAATTGAACTATCTAAACCGAAAACTTCTGCACACGCTGGCCCAGCAGCTTGCGATGGCACGTGACAACAACGTACGAAATGTATCAGAGTGTTATCACTGAATGCGCGCAGCGTAGTCAATAAGTCCAGCCTACTTGAAAGCATAGTTGCAGCCCATCAACCGCACGTTATAGTCATCACGGAAACCTGGCTTCAGGAAAGCGTCCAGGATTCCGAAGTGTTTCCACCTTCTTATCGGCTCATACGGAAAGACAGAGAATTGCGGGGGGGGGAGGTGTAGCTGTCGCAATTAAATCTAACATAAAATTCACAGTTTTAAGCAGCATACCTGACCATGAAAGCGTATGGTGTAACCTTACATTTAATGGAAAAAGCATATTTCTGGGTGGCGTATACCGACCTCCGAATGCGCCCCCTGAATACCTAGACGTTATGCATGATTACATTGCACAACACACTTATTCACGTTCCAATATTATTATCACGGGTGATTTCAATTTACCAGGAATCAATTCGTCTAATCTTTCGCACAACAGCTCCGACGCAAAAAGTGCTGAATCACTATTGTTCATGTCATTTACCTTCTCTCTAGACCAGCTAGTTTCCGAACCGACTAGAATAGCTGGTCAGTCATGTTCTGTGCTTGATCTGATGTTCGTAAGCAGTCTATTTCAAAATAACACATTAAACGTTGAAAATAGCATTTCGGACCATAAAACTATTGTATTCTCCTGTCCGATTTTAGGAAACTGTGAACGCGTTAAGCCATCGATTGCTGTTATCAGGGATTACACAAGAGCGGATGACAATGCTATCTCAGAATATTTAAACGCCTGCTTTCTGCAGGTTTCATTACTTCATGACGTAAATGAATTATGGTTACGTTTTAAGCATATTGTACACTTTTGTGAAGAAAACTACATTCCCTCCAGAAAGAAAAGAGTGAACAGAGAACATCCTTGGGTATCGCGCGAAATAATACATTTAAAACGAGAAATTAAAAGGAAGCGCAGAAAGAAAACCACACGTGACCTTCAAGATCTCGTACGCTTATTACAAGATAAGATAAACATATGGCCAAGGAGCGTTTTTTCACTGTTACTCTGCCTTCTTACACAACGAATAAACCACAAAAATCCTGCTGCTACCTATCGAGGGAGTGGCACACCGTATCGCAGATTACTGTTTCAAACGAGACGATTGTTCAGCCTGACGTCATAGCAAGCAAATTTAATGAATTTTTTCTATCTGTATTTAACAGAACTACATTATCATTTCGAGAATCCAATGCCTGAAATAGATATCGACCAACAAGGAATTCTTCGACTCTTACAAAAACTGGATGTAGAGAAACCCTGTGGCCCTGATCTTATATCAGATGCATTTTTGCAAAAACATGCAGTTTGGACGTCAAAATACTTATACGTAATTTACAGGCGATCTTTGGAAGCTTCAGTGATACCTGACGACTGGCGAAGGGCCAAAGTAATACCTGTGCACAAATCTGGCTCTAAACTCGACGTAAGTAACTATAGATCTGTTTCATTAACATGTGCATCCAGTAAATTGTTCGAACATATTATTTATAAGGCCATAATATTGCACTTAGAGAATAATAACCTACTATACAGCCGGCAACATGGATTCCGTTCAGGTCTAAGTACTATTACTCAGTTAGCTGAGTTAACCCATGATGTAGCTACCACAATAAATAACAGAAGCCAAATAGATGCCATTTTCTTAGATTTTTCAAAGGCCTTTGATGTTGTTCCTCATCCAGATCTTACTACTAAACTAATTGCCATTGGTGTACACGAGAAAACAGTATCATGGATCAAGAACTATCTCGAAAACAGAAAGCAATGCGTAGCTGTGAATGATATTACGTCTGATTACGTCAACGTTTTTTCTGGTGTTCCACAAGGCTCGGTTCTTGCGCCCCTCCTATTTCTGATCTACATCAATGATATTCGTTCATGCGTTCAGCCGCCTATTCGTCGATGATTGCGTAGTGTACGCAACAGTGAATACCAGAGAGGATCAGGTAAAACTAGATGATTCGTTAGCTGCTGTACAAAATTGGTGCAACATTTGGGGGATGAAACTGAATGCATCGAAAACTACCAGTATCTCCTTCACTCACAAGAAAAATGTGCTTCAGTTTACATACACAATAAACAATATATCACTAAGAAAATACGAGGAGGTCACATATCTCGAGGTCACTCTTACAACGAAATTAAATTGGGAAACTCATATAGATAACATATATGACAAGGCCCTAGGTAAACTACATTTCTTGAGAAGAAAACTTAGAAATACACCTCCTAGTGTTAAATTAAATGCATGCAAAACCCTCATTAGACCCTCTTTAGAGTATGCTTACATTATTTGGGCCCCGCACCAGAAGCATTTCACCGAGAAACTAGAACGCATACAGAACTTAGCATTGAGATTTATATATTCACAATATTCACGTCAAACGAGCATTACGAACCTGCGCGTCAAGGCTAACATTCAATCACTGGCTCAACATAGAATGATTTCCAGATTAAAATTTCTATACTTACTTTATCACGGCTCCTATCGAATACCACAAGCAACATAAATTCAAGCGCCATTCAGACTTTCTGCCCGAACCAACCATAATAAATCAATACGACACCATCCCAGCCATAATAACACTCACAAGTACTCTTTATTCCCACACGCCATTTCCCATTGGAACATACTACCCTCCAGAGCCGTAAATTGCCCATCTGCCAACGCAATTATTGACAGTATTGAGAATCTGGAATTCGAATGGTGATATTACCTGTATTTCATATGCAGCCTCTGTAGATGCATTCTTATAGTAAACGCTGTTTCTCCTGCTTCCCGGGCGGCTCATTTAAACAGTGTATATATTTATTGAGTGTGTTCTTTTTTGTGTGTGCTAATGCTCTTTGTTTTGGATACACTAGTTTCACTTTATTCTTTTTTTGTACTGTATTCCATGTTGTAACCACTCATGCATGGGCCCGACGATGGCCTGCAATATTGTAAAATAAATAACTAAATAAGAATGCAAAAGCAATATATGTATACATATATATACATACACACACATACATATATAAATATAACAAATTTCACAGAAGTTTACAATAAACACAAGTTAAGTTACCATCAGGAAACATTCTATTTTTTTCAGAAATTATTTTACATACTTGCAAATATATATGTGCATCTATGTTAAAAAACATAAAAAAAGAAAATCTGCATATAGGCTGCTGCTTTCGCGACAGACATCACGGCAACGTAGCCCAGGGCGTCATCACATCCTTGAATTTTAACAAACGCGAAGACGCCCTTTGCAGCATCCAGTTTACAACACGAAACCCTGCCACGTGGTTCGGGCACAATCACTGCAGCGGAAACCCGGATTCTAGGAATAGTAGTTACAAGTGTGAATGTATAAACAAAACAAAAAGCTTCTACTTAACATTGATACAAAAAAATCTTCTGGCGTCGATGCGATACCCAACACATTCCTATTCCGGTATGCCGAGTGGTGCTCTAAATTCTTATGTGTGATTTTTAATAAGTCGTTACAACTATCCGAGTTGCCTCATGACTGGAAGTTTGGAAAGATTGTTCCAGTGCCAAAAGGAGGAGACCCATCGCTGCTTTCTTCCTATCGACCCATTTCTATACTCTGCAGATGTTCCAAACTTCTTGAACACATTATCTTTAAACATCTAACAGCTTATCTTGAGCTTCATGGTTTTCTTGACCCCAGGCAGCATGGATTTCGTAAAGGGCTTTCAACTACTACTCAGCTTATAGAAACCATTCATGATTTCGCAGCTATTCTGGATGAGCAAGGGCAAATTGATATTATTTTTCTAGATTTCGAGAAAGCGTTTGACCGGGTATCACATACCAAACTCATGATAAAATTGAAACCTATACTTAAAAATGAGTCCCTTCTTTCTTGGATTCAAGCATACCTTGCTTCGAGACGACAAACTGTAAACATAGACGGAACACATTCACGTTCAAGACCTGTACTATCCGGAATCCCACAGGGATCAGTGCTTGGGCCCTTATTTTTCTTAATTTTCATCAATGATATTGCACAGGAATTGCCAGTTAAAATAAAATTGTTTGCTGACGACTGCGTTTTATATAAAGAAATCCGTAGTCCCGCTGACCAATCGCTGTTAAATACCTCGCTGTCTACAGTGCAATCATGGTGCAGCACATGGCAAATGAAAATCAATGCGAAAAAAACTGTAGCGATGACCGTGACGCGGAAACGACACCCTTTAAACAACCGGTATTCGATCGATGGGCAAATTTTAGACCGCGTGACAAGCTATAAATATTTGGGTGTAGTTATCAGCTCGGATTTAAAATGGAATGAGCACGTGTCATACATAGAAAAGAAAGCCATGCAGAAGCTTGGTTACTTGAGGCGTTGCTTAAGAAATTCACCCCATGAGATAAAGCTACTAGCTTACAAAACTTTCGTCCGCCCGATTCTTGAGTATGGGTCTGTCGTCTGGGATCTACATAGCGATATTAACATACAAAAGGTGGAAAAAATTCAGAGAAAGGCGATAAGGTTTGTATTCAATTCCTTCAGCCGGTATGCATCACCAAGTGCTATGCTCGAAACAGCAGAACTGGTTACCCTGCAAAAACGGCGATTTAAAGAACGATTAAAGTACATGTATCTGCTCTATCATGGAAAATTGGGCATCGACAAGGACACGTATACCGAGCCTCTAACTCGTCGATCAACTCGGTCTAGCCGCGCTAAGCAGCTTAAAGATTACTACTGCAAAACAGAAGCCTTTAGAAATTCATATTTTCCCCGAACCATTAGGGAATGGAATGCACTTCCTGCTGCGGTGGTTGCCTGCGACACCATCGAATCATTCTTAAAGCTGCTCAAAGAAATTGTGTAAATGACCGGGGTACATACCTGCCCTCCTTTCCTTTTTTTCTTTTCTTTTCGGCTTGTCCTTCCACATAGCTGAACGCACGTGTTTTCTGATGCTTCTGCCACGGCTACAAATTTGTACACACTACCACATTATATTTCTCTGACAGGATGTATGTTCTGTAATCGTTTACCACGAATGGTATGCTTATATTATTCTAGTTTAGTTTTTCTGTCTCTTAAGTGTTTGTGAACTTGGCGCTAAGAGCAGTTTACATTTCCTTCTGGAATAATTTCACATTGTTA
Organism: Dermacentor andersoni; assembly: GCF_023375885.2. NCBI lineage: Eukaryota > Metazoa > Arthropoda > Arachnida > Ixodida > Ixodidae > Dermacentor > Dermacentor andersoni. The sequence continues at coordinate 90,882,382 of NC_092819.1, read as the reverse complement.
GCGCTAATTGCTACGTTTTCGCAAATGACACGCTGCTTATATTTTCAAATTCAGTGCTATTTCATTTTGCTCACGCTTCACACCTTGTACTCAGTCTTGTTCGTCATGTATGTAACCACTCCTGCTTAAGGCCTCTAACCAGAGGCTGGCAGTAATCTTGAAATAAATAAATAAATATAAAATCATCGTCATGTGGCCTTTTCAACAATGCGTCGTACTTGATAGATCCGGAGAGTCTGCTGTTCTTGAAGAGCCTTTTATCGGCAGAAGCAATGAGGTGTGCAACAGACATGGACAAAGTGTATGGAGTCTGAGCATTTCACTCTTCAAAAGTCTGCGGTACAGTTCATTTCACTGCTGAACCAGTTTTACTCATGAAACTTCACTGCCAACTGCACTGAAACTTGAAAACAAATAGTTGCAGCAAAGCAAGCATTTTATAATTTTCAGTTGAATAAAGAATTCGACTTTCGCCATTATTTTATTTATTTATTTTATTTACAATACTGCTACTCTCATTTGAGAGCGTGGCAGTTGGGCGATACAGTAGACATGTATATGAATACGCATTTAGGCAGAACAGTTAATTGAAAAAAGGAAGAAAAAAGAAAACAATTGCCCGAGGATGGTAATATAAGAAAGAAGCTGAGTTTAGAAACAAAAATGCAAGTTTTCACATGACAGTTAATTAACATGATTCTGGCAGTTAAGAACACGTAATTAACTAGTTTATACATAAAATAGGAGCGAACTGAAAGATAACACTTAACGCGTGAAGAAATTTTAAAGTTATGTGAAGGGATACGCTTTAAAGCATACACTTTGAGAGCGAGAAACACGAATGGAAAAAGAAAGAACAATCTAGGCAAGCAATCAGCAGGAAATGGCAGTTATAACAATTATCTTAGGACTAGCAGTAGTACAGTAATGAAAATTTATTTTGGGAACACAGTGTACCATATGTCCACATAACGACAATCAAACAAAAATGGAAAAAGAAAACTGGGAAGTCGAAAGCAACACAATGCGAAATTTCTGACGATGACACGTGCGATGATAAATTGTTTTATTTACGCACTGCAGCTTCCACTTGTGAAGTAAATTCGGACAACGATTCGATGGCGGTTATAGCAGGATCAAGTCGGTTCCATTCAGCAATTGTAAGGGGGAAGAATGAATACTTAAACGTGTCATTGTTGCATGTGTATTCTGTTAAAGTGTGCGCATGTTTGTTACGTGTTTTTCGAGCCTCAGAAAATGAAATGTACCTGGACACATCTATCTTATAGTTATTTTTTAGAAGCTGAAACAAGAACTTCAGGCGAGCGTATTTTGCCCTGGTAGATAGCATTTGCAATCCAGACTGCGTTAGAAGATTAGTCGGTGAGTCAGTGCGTATATATTTGTTGTGAATGAACCTTATAGCCTTTCTTTGTACTGCCTCTAATTTTGTTATGTTAGTTGTTCTATGAGGAAACCAGACTGTATTTGCATATTCGAGAACCGGCCTAACGAACATTGTGTAGGCCAGTAGCTTCGTTGATGTTGTAGAGAGCTCAAGGCTTCTTTTGAGGAAGAATAGTTTGCGTAATGCACCTGCCGTGATATTTGAAATGTGTTTATCCCACCTGAGGTCTGAGGTTAATGTAACTCCCAGGTATTTATGTTGTTCAACTTTAGTTAGTGGTATGCCGTTAATCTCATATGTAAAGTTAGATGGTCTTGTTTTCCTTGTTACGGTCATGACCACAGACTTTTTTACGTTAATTGACATCTGCCAATTAGAGCACCATATAGCTAGAGTGTTGAGGGATGTATTAAGTGCGATGTTATAGTTATAATTAGTGATTTCACTATAGATAACGCAGTCGTCGGCGAACAGTTTTATATTACAACCAATGTTAGCTGTGATGTCATTAATATAGATTATTAAGAAGAGTAATGGCCCAAGAACTGAGCCTTGGGGAACTCCGGAAGTAACGGTGACAGTGTTAGGTGGCATTTTTTCGTAGGTTACAAATTGTGAACGATTGGCTAGAAATTCTTTTATCCAGGCTGAAAGGAGCCCTTTCCCAACAACACTTTCAACTTTAGCGATTAATTTGTTATGGCATACACAATCAAATGCCTTAGATAGATCAAGTAAAATCATGTCAGTCTGGCCGCGGTGATTGATAGTATATGCAAGATCGTGGACTAGTTCTGTTAGTTGGGTTATTGTTGATAAACCACTGCGAAAACCATGTTGGTAGGGAGACAAGAAGCCAATGCTCTCTAGAAAAACCGTTATGTGCTTTAAGATTATGTGCTCTAGAAGCTTACAGGATGTACTAGTTAATGAAATGGGTCTAAAATTTGAAATTTCTGCTGTGTCGCCTGATTTATGGATAGGTATTATCTTTGCAATTTTCCAGTCGTTCGGTAGCTGTGAAGTCGTGAGTGATTTACGAAAAATTATGCCGAGGTATCTACTGCACCATTCCGCATACCTTTTCAGAAAGTCGTTAGGTATGTTGTCAGGACCGCTGCCTTTTTTAGGGTCAAGATTAAGCAGAAGATTAAGTATGCCAGCGTCCGTAATGTGTAATTTGCCAATGCTTACGCCCTGTCTCGTTAGAATGGGGGGAATAATGTTATTGTCTGTAGTAAATACTGATTGAAAAAAAATGTTATATGCGTTGGCTTTCGCAGTTTCTTCCTCTGGGCTTAAGTGGGACGCTTCTCCATCATTGGTGCGAAAGTGCCTCCAGAACCTTCCGGGATTATTAGTAAGAAAGCTCGGTAACCTTACATTAAAATAATATTCTTTTGCTCGTTTGGCTGCAAGCTTGAATTCCGCGATGGCATTAGGAAGTTTCGTCACCCTGGATTCGTCTCCTCCTTTAATTTTTATTGTTCTACGCAGTCTTTTCAGACGGCGCTTTGCCTGAATAACTTCTTGGGTTATCCAGGGATTATTTTTTGGCGGCCGCTTGGTTTTAGTGGGCACGTAGTTTGTGACGCAGTAGAGGACGATAGATTTGTACTTATACTCGCCTATTATACTTTAATAGGCGAGGGAAAATGTATAAAATTATGCGCTAATAATATTATTTTTGTGGTTACCGCCTTATTTGCCTAACAGGAAAAGTTTGAAGTATGAATTATTTGCAGCCTCGCAGAGGAACAGTGGCTGGCAGCTATGAGGCCGTGGGCGGGGCTTCGCTGCATACTTAAGTTGCATCCGACTATAGTTTCGTTTTTTTAATTACCTCTAGAAGAATTATAGAGAAATATATATTTGCGGAACAATCACATTTCTTTTGGATCCCTCGTTTACTGCTCTACCAAGTGCCAAAACTGACTCTTATTGTTATTTGGGAGGTTGTGTAACGATGCGTGGCCGCCAGTCCCGTGCAACCGCATAGAGCGCAGGACGCTGCGGCTCTAGACATGCTGCACCCACCGTGAAGGTTAGAAAAAAGCCCACATAAGCACAACAGAGAAGTGGCAACATTAGGCGGTTTGACCGATAACTGTACAAGCGTCATTCAAGACACACGGAATTGCTCCCCACTTCTGGCGGCGTTTACAGTAACGAACGGCACACGCGTTATCAGCATGATAGCATTGCCTGTTACTTTCCTGTCGGGAATGATAACGCGCATGCCGTTCGTTACAGGAAAGTACCGGGCTCGCCGCGTTAAAGAAAGGAAATGCGGACAAGCAGATGACGATTATCGTTGTGTGGCAAAAGGGTGTAATTATGCTTAAGAGTGTATGCTAGCCACCATGCCCTTAGTATAAACATATCTTCTCTGTAAAAAAAAAAAAGTTTAACACAGTGATTTTCGTCTGGTGACAAAAAAAAAAAAAGTCGCTT